>NC_056545.1:172500-175000 GCF_910596095.1 Thunnus maccoyii
GAGAGACAGGTCAAAGAGAGAGAGACAGGTCAAAGAGAGACAGACAAGTCGGAGAGACAGACAGGTTAGAGAGAGAGAGACAGGTCAGAGAGAGATAGACAAGTCGGAGAGACAGACAGGTCAAAGAGAGAGAGACAAGTCGGAGAGACAGACAGGTCAGAGAGAGAGACAGGTCAGAGAGAGAGAGAGACAAGTCAGAGAGAGAGAGACAGGTCAAAGAGAGACAGACAGGTCGGAGAGACAGACAGGTCAGAGAGAGAGAGAGACAAGTCAGAGAGAGAGACAGGTCAAAGAGAGACAGACAGGTTGGAGAGAGAGAGACCGGTCAGAGAGAGACAGACAAGTCGGAGAGACAGACAGGTTAGAGAGAGAGAGACAGGTCAAAGAGAGACAGACAAGTCGGAGAGACAGACAGGTTAGAGAGAGAGAGACAGGTCAAAGAGAGACAGACAGGTTGGAGAGAGAGAGACCGGTCAGAGAGAGAGAGACAGGTCAAAGAGAGAGAGACAGGTCAGAGAGAGAGAGACAGGTCAAAGAGAGAGAGACAGGTCAGAGAGAGAGAGACAGGTCAAAGAGAGAGAGACAGGTCAAAGAGAGACAGACAAGTCGGAGAGACAGACAGGTTAGAGAGAGAGAGACAGGTCAGAGAGAGATAGACAAGTCGGAGAGACAGACAGGTCAAAGAGAGAGAGACAAGTCGGAGAGACAGACAGGTCAGAGAGAGAGACAGGTCAGAGAGAGAGAGAGACAAGTCAGAGAGAGAGAGACAGGTCGAAGAGAGACAGACAGGTTGGAGAGAGAGAGACAAGTCAGAGAGAGAGAGACAGGTCAAAGAGAGAGAGACAAGTCAGAGAGAGAGAGAGACAAGTCAGAGAGAGAGACCGGTCAAAGAGAGACAGACAAGTCGGAGAGACAGACAGGTCAGAGAGAGAGAGAGACAAGTCAGAGAGAGAGAGACAGGTCGAAGAGAGACAGACAGGTTGGAGAGAGACAGACAGGTCAGAGAGAGAGACAGGTCAAAGAGAGATAGACAGGTCGGAGAGAGAGACAGGTCAGAGAGAGAGACAGGTCAGAGAGAAAGAGAGGTCAGACAGACAGACAGACAGACAGGCAGACAGACAGACAGGCAGGCAGGCAGACAGGCAGGTAGACAGACAGACAGACAGACAGACAGACAGACAGGCAGGCAGACAGGCAGACAGACAGACAGGCAGACAGACAGACAGACAGACAGGCAGACAGACAGACAGACAGGCAGACAGACAGGCAGACAGACAGACAGACAGACAGACAGGTACCGTGCTGTGTGATGTGGGAGATGCAGCGCTGCACAGCCGGTGGTACTGAACCTCTCGACCTCTCGTCCAGCAGCGGATACAGAGACTGATGAGCTGCGCTGTGATTGGCTGCAGAGGGACACTGTGCTGCGCTCTGATTGGTTAGAGCACTCTGCAGGTGGTCGAACCAGGATTGACAGCTGTGCTGCTCCTCGAAACGCAGCGACACACACCTGCGCAGAGATTCTACGTGTGAGGTCACAGACATACCTGTACTAAGCTCAGCCAACCACAAGACAGGAAACATGATACTCTACTCAGCCAATCACAAGACAGGAAACATGATACTCTCCTCAGCCAATAACAAGACAGGAAACATGATACTCTACTCAGCCAATCACAAGACAGGAAACATGATACTCTACTCAGCCAATCACAAGACAGGAAACATGATGCTCTACTCAGCCAATCACAAGACAGGAAACATGATACTCTACTCAGCCAATCACAAGACAGGAAACATGATACTCTCCTCAGCCAATCACAAGACAGGAAACATGATGCTCTACTCAGCCAATCACAAGACAGGAAACATGATACTCTACTCAGCCAATCACAAGACAGGAAACATGATGCTCTACTCAGCCAATCACAAGACAGGAAACATGATGCTCTACTCAGCCAATCACAAGACAGGAAACATGATGCTCTCCTCAGCCAATCACAAGACAGGAAATGTTATTTAATGTAGACAGAAACTTTTTACCTGTCTGCTGTTGCCATGGTGATGGTGTTTTCAGATGGATCCATTTCTGAAAGAGATGTTTCACATTTCAGTCCGTCTATTTTTAAAAGCATTCCCCACCTGTGTGTGTGTGTGTGTGTGTGTATGTGTGTGTGTTACCGTGGCGACTGAGCATGCTCAGTTCCATCCTCAAAGTCTGCTGTGTGTGTTTGTGGGCGGGATGAATGCTGACTCCGCCCTCCCACAGTATCAACCAGGCGTCACAATGACTCGAGGCTCCGCCCACTTCAACCACACACACTTTACTAACAGCCGAGGCCCCGCCCACCTCTGCATAAGACACGCCCCCTGGCAGAATCACCTGGAAACAAGAACGCAGGTTACATCAAAAACTGAATGTTTAAAACTGAACCCTGAAACACGTCTGACGTAAAAACGTGTCCAAAAGTACTCGATGATCAGATACAAAGTAATACGA
>NC_056545.1:180000-202500 GCF_910596095.1 Thunnus maccoyii
GTGTATGTTTGTTACCTGTGTGTGTGTGTGTGTTACCTGTGTGTGTGTGTGTGTGTGTTACCTGTGTGTGTGTGTGTGTTACCTGTGTACTCGTTGAGTCGCAGCAGCTCGGTCTGCAGAGCCTGACCCGCCCTCTCAGCCAGCAGGATGGGGGAGGGGCTCTGAGGGTCTGACTGACACACCTGCAGACAGGTAACACTGCTCAGACACACACACAGAAGTGCTTGTGTGATAAATGAACAAGTGTGTGTTTGTGTGTGTGTGTTAGTGTGTGTGTGTGTTTGTGTGTGTGTGTGTTTGTGTGTGTGTGTGTGTGGTAGTGTGTGTGTGTGTTAGTGTGTGTGTGTGTGGTAGTGTGTGTGTTTGTGTGTGTGTGTTAGTGTGTGTGTGTGTTAGTGTGTGTGTGTGGTAGTGTGTGTGTGTGTTAGTGTGTGTGGGTGTTAGTGTGTGTGTGTGTTAGTGTGTGTGTGTGTTTGTGTGTGTGTGGTAGTGTGTGTGTGTTAGTGTGTGTGTGTGTTAGTGTGTGTGTGTGTTTGTGTGTGTGTGTGTGTTTGTGTGTGTGTGTGTGTGGTAGTGTGTGTGTGTGTTAGTGTGTGTGTGTGGTAGTGTGTGTGTGTGTTAGTGTGTGTGTGTGTTTGTGTGTGTGTGGTAGTGTGTGTGTGTGTGTTAGTGTGTGTGTGTGTGTTTGTGTGTGTGTGGTAGTGTGTGTGTGTGTTTGTGTGTGTGTGCGTGTGTGTGTGTGTGTGTTTGTGTGTGTGTGGTAGTGTGTGTGTGTGTTTGTGTGTGTGTCTGTGTTTGTGTGTGTTTGTGTGTGTGTGGTAGTGTGTGTGTGTGTTTGTGTGTGTGGTAGTGTGTGTGTGTGTTTGTGTGTGTGCGTGTGTGTGTGTGTGTTTGTGTGTGTGTGTGTGTGTGTGTGTGCTCTGACCTTTGCTCCTGAGCAGATCAAAGACATCGTTTCTTCCACGTTGTCTCCACACACGACTTCACGCAGCCTCTGAAACACACACACACATGTTCAAAACTCACACACACAAGGACTTAATAAACAAAATAACATATAAGATATTAAACGATGAACCGGTTGCTACAGTAACACATGACAGGTCACACCTGGTCCATCAGTGAGCGAGACGAGGTCAGAGCGTGGACTCGTCTGTATCGCCCCCTGCTGTATTTATCCTGGATGAACTTTGACCTCTCCTCATCAGATGCCTCTGGGCGCAGCTGCTCCACTGCAGGCACTACCGGAGCCCACACCTGATTGGCCAGCCGGTTACCATAGGCAACAAACAGCTGGAAGAGGACAGGTCAAAGGTCAGAGAGAGAGAGATGGTAACCTGCCCCCTCACCTGTATGAGTGGTTCAGTCCCCCCCTCACCTGTATGAGTGGTTCAGTCCCCCCTCACCTGTATGAGTGGTTCAGTCCCCCCTCACCTGTATGAGTGGTTCAGTCCCTCCCTCACCTGTATGAGTGGTTCAGTCCCCCCCTCACCTGTATGAGTGGTTCAGTCCCTCCCTCACCTGTATGAGTGGTTCAGTCCCTCCCTCACCTGTATGAATGGTTTAGTCCCCCCCTCACCTGTATGAGTGGTTCAGTCCCCCCTCACCTGTATGAGTGGTTCAGTCCCTCCCTCACCTGTATGAGTGGTTCAGTCCCCCCCTCACCTGTATGAGTGGTTCAGTCCCTCCCTCACCTGTATGAGTGGTTCAGTCCCCCCCTCACCTGTATGAATGGTTCAGTCCCTCCCTCACCTGTATGAATGGTTCAGTCCCCCCCTCACCTGTATGAATGGTTTAGTCTCCCCCTCACCTGTATGAATGGTTTAGTCCCCCCCTCACCTGTATGAATGGTTTAGTCCCCCCCTCACCTGTATGAGTGGTTCAGTCCCCCCTCACCTGTATGAATGGTTTAGTCCCCCCCTCACCTGTATGAGTGGTTCGGTCTCCCCTCACCTGTATGAATGGTTTAGTCCCCCCCTCACCTGTATGAGTGGTTCAGTCCCCCCCTCACCTGTATGAGTGGTTCAGTCCCGCCCTCACCTGTATGAATGGTTTAGTCTCCCCCTCACCTGTATGAATGGTTTAGTCCCCCCCTCACCTGTATGAATGGTTTAGTCCCCCCCTCACCTGTATGAGTGGTTCAGTCCCCCCTCACCTGTATGAATGGTTTAGTCTCCCCCTCACCTGTATGAATGGTTTAGTCCCCCCCTCACCTGTATGAATGGTTTAGTCCCCCCCTCACCTGTATGAGTGGTTCAGTCCCCCCTCACCTGTATGAATGGTTTAGTCCCCCCCTCACCTGTATGAGTGGTTCAGTCCCCCCCTCACCTGTATGAGTGGTTTAGTCCCCCCTCACCTGTATGAGTGGTTCGGTCTCCCCTCACCTGTATGAGTGGTTCAGTCCCGCCCTCACCTGTATGAATGGTTTAGTCTCCCCCTCACCTGTATGAATGGTTTAGTCCCCCCCTCACCTGTATGAATGGTTTAGTCCCCCCCTCACCTGTATGAATGGTTTAGTCCCCCCCTCACCTGTATGAGTGGTTTAGTCCCCCCTCACCTGTATGAGTGGTTTGGTCTCCCCTCACCTGTACGAGTGGTTCAGTCCCCCCCTCACCTGTATGAATGGTTTAGTCCCCCCCTCACCTGTATGAGTGGTTCAGTCCCCCCCTCACCTGTATGAATGGTTTAGTCCCCCCCTCACCTGTATGAGTGGTTTAATCCCCCCTCACCTGTATGAGTGGTTCGGTCTCCCCTCACCTGTATGAGTGGTTCAGTCCCCCCCTCACCTGTATGAGTGGTTTAGTCCCCCCCTCACCTGTACGAGTGGTTCGGTCTCCCCTCACCTGTATGAGTGGTTCAGTCCACACCTTGTTGTCCATCTTCAGACTGCGCACCTTTGAGCGGTTGCTGCCCAGAGCTCGATGCTGACCTGAAAACAGACACTGTTAGCATTCTGCAATCAAACTAAGGGATGTGTTAGCATTGTTAGCTTTTACCTGCACAGGTTTGACAGATGACCAGCAGCAGGTTGACCGACGCCCACTCAGGGTTGGCAGCACCGCAGTCTCCACACACCTTGTTGTCGGGGTTCTCCCACAGACGCAGTGCCACCTGGCTGCAGGACAGAGCACTGCTGATGGACGAGGACAGACCGTCCAACCACATGGACAGATCCTTCGACGAATCAACAGACAGGCTGCACATAAAGGCATAAATGTGGGGGCGGGGTCACATGGAGACAGGGGCGGGGTCACAGAGAGGCAAAGAGGGGAGAACAAAGACAGAAAGAATGTCAGGACTTAGTATCACTTTACCAAAGGACAACAACAGACGTGATCAGACAGACAGGTGTCAGACAGACAGGTAAAGAGACAGACAGGTGTACCTGAAGCTCCTGTAGGGAGTGATGAGGGTGAATGAGTGTCTCCCGGCGGGTTTAACGGAGGCCACGTTTAGGGGGACGTAGAAGGAGGCGATGCCCAGCGTGAAGCCCTCCTTGCTGGGGTAAATCCAGAGGTTGTGACCCCAGACGGCAGCATAGGCACGGCTCCGTGGGTCCTTGATGGTGATTGGTCCGTGCAGATCTGGGGGGGCGGGGCTTGGCTGGCCTCGACATGCCAGCAGAGACGTAACCCAACCGTCGTGAACCTCTGAGACGACAGCAACGAAGAAGAAACATCAGATACTGCAGTACTACTGTGACCTGACAGATACTGCAGTACTCCTGAGTACTGCGCAGTACTCTTACCATCACTGTGAGCCATGAAGTCATAATGTTTCTTCTTGAAGTAAACTGAGAATCTTCGTTTATCTTGTTTCTTCACGTTTGTGATACTGGAGACATGAAACACCAACTCACTGAAATGGTCCTGTTCAACAAAACAAACACACCCATCACTGAGACAGACAGACAGACAGGTAGACAGACAGACAGGTAGACAGACAGACAGGTAGACAGACAGACAGACAGACAGGTAGACAGACAGACAGACAGACAGACAGGTAGACAGACAGACAGACAGACAGACAGGTAGACAGACAGACAGACAGACAGGTAGACAGACAGACAGACAGACAGACAGGTAGACAGACAGACAGACAGACAGACAGGTAGACAGACAGACAGACAGACAGACAGACAGACAGACAGGTAGACAGACAGACAGACAGACAGGTAGACAGACAGACAGACAGACAGACAGGTAGACAGACAGACAGACAGACAGGTAGACTGACAGACAGACAGACAGACAGACAGACAGACAGACAGACAGGTAGACAGACAGACAGACAGGTAGACAGACAGACAGACAGACAGGTAGACAGGCAGACAGACAGACAGACAGACAGACAGACAGGCAGACAGGCAGACAGACAGACAGACAGACAGTCAGACAGACAGACAGACAGACAGACAGACAGACAGACAGTCAGACAGACAGACAGACAGACAGACAGTCAGACAGTCAGACAGACAGACAGACAGACAGACAGACAGTCAGACAGACAGACAGACAGACAGACAGGCAGGCAGGTAGACAGACAGACAGACAGACAGACAGACAGACAGACAGTCAGACAGACAGACAGACAGGCAGACAGTCAGACAGACAGACAGACAGACAGACAGACAGTCAGACAGACAGACAGACAGACAGGCAGACAGTCAGACAGACAGACAGTCAGACAGACAGTCAGACAGACAGACAGACAGACAGACAGGCAGACAGACAGACAGACAGGCAGACAGACAGACAGACAGACAGTCAGACAGACAGACAGACAGACAGACAGACAGTCAGACAGACAGACAGACAGACAGACAGGCAGACAGACAGACAGACAGTCAGACAGACAGACAGACAGACAGACAGGCAGGTAGACAGACAGACAGACAGACAGACAGACAGACAGGCAGACAGGCAGACAGACAGACAGACAGGCAGACAGACAGACAGACAGACAGACAGACAGTCAGACAGACAGACAGACAGGTAGACAGACAGGTAGACAGACAGACAGACAGACAGACAGGTAGACAGACAGACAGACAGACAGACAGACTTACTGTTCGTTTCTTCCACAGTGACATCAGTTGTCCGTCCAACGTTGCCCATAAAACATTATGTCTGTTAGAGAAGAAGAGAAAACACACCATCTGTTTACCTGTCTCTCTCTCTCCACCTGTCTCTCTCTCTCTCCACCTGCCTCTCTCTCTCTCCACCTGTCTCTCTCTCTCCCCACGTCTCTCTCTCTCCCCACCTGTCTCTCTCTCTCCACCTGTCTCTCTCTCTCTCCACCTGTCTCTCTCTCTCCACCTGTCTCTCTCTCCACCTGTCTCTCTCTCTCCACCTGTCTCTCTCTCTCCCCACCTGTCTCTCTCTCTCCACCTGTCTCTCTCTCTCTCCACCTGTCTCTCTCTCTCCACCTGTCTCTCTCTCTCTCTCTCTCCACCTGTCTCTCTCTCTCCACCTGTCTCTCTCTCTCTCCACCTGTCTCTCTCTCTCCACCTGTCTCTCTCTCTCCACCTGTCTCTCTCTCTCCCCACCTGTCTCTCTCTCTCCACCTGTCTCTCTCTCTCTCCACCTGTCTCTCTCTCTCCACCTGTCTCTCTCTCTCCACCTGTCTCTCTCTCTCTCCACCTGTCTCTCTCTCTCCACCTGTCTCTCTCTCTCTCCACCTGTCTCTCTCTCTCCACCTGTCTCTCTCTCTCCACCTGTCTCTCTCTCTCTCCACCTGTCTCTCTCTCTCCACCTGTCTCTCTCTCTCCACCTGTCTTCGGTCACAATCAGAGGCCAAATGCATAAAACTCTGTGTTGATTCATGACTAAATCTGTGTGAACGCACAAAGCCAGAAATATGCAGACGCATTCTTTCGTCAGATTTATTGGTTCTGTGTTATGAATCTCAGTCGTTGTGGAACTGGATGCATGTGCACGAGCCTCATTTCCATTCCCACAATTCACCTGCAGCTGTCATTATGCGCGACCATTACGCACGGCGGTGCGGCTCTTTATAGCCTCCATATCATTAATTCATCACACGGACCTGTAAACCATTGACGGCAGTGATATCTCAGAGTTGTAATCAATGATTAGTTTGTAGCTCTCATATCTAAACCGTCTTTACAAGGTGTGATATAACCAAGGATAAAATAAGAGCAAAATAAAATGTCGACTCCCACGTAAACTGAAAGAATGATAACATTAAACCCTATAGTTCATCTCCACTTCATCACATCACCCTGAGATCGCTTCAGAAAAATATGTGTACACCTGGTGTAAAGTATGCGTGAGGTGTTCACATTCTCACTGCACATTCAGGTGTTAATAAATACCAGTTTATGTGCAGGAAATGGCATATGAATGGTCTCATTTATGCATCTGGCCCCAGGTGTTCCTCAGGGATTAATGGTGGGTCCCCTGCTGGTCACATGATCAGTGTTATAGTTACCTGAAGCCTTTCCAGACGTCCAGCCAGCTGCTTCGGACCACAGCGCTCTGTGGAGCCGAACTCCCGCCGCTCCCCTTCTTCCTCGACACTCGAATAGTCGCCGCTCTGCAGCACAAACACAAGAACTGTCTCATCACAGAGAACATCACGTTCAGACTGAAGTATTATGAGCTTGATGTAGTTAAAGTACTGCAGTAAAAGTACACAAGTATTATGAGCTTGATGTAGTTAAAGTATTGCAGTAAAAGTACATAAGTATTATGAGCTTGATGTAGTTAAAGTATTGCAGTAAAAGTACATAAGTATTATGAGCTTGATGTAGTTAAAGTATTGCAGTAAAAGTACATAAGTATTATGAGCTTGATGTAGTTAAAGTATTGCAGTAAAAGTACATAAGTATTATGAGCTTGATGTAGTTAAAGTATTGCAGTAAAAGTACATAAGTATTATGAGCTTGATGTAGTTAAAGTATTGCAGTAAAAGTACATAAGTATTATGAGCTTGATGTAGTTAAAGTATTGCAGTAAAAGTACATAAGTATTATGAGCTTGATGTAGTTAAAGTATTGCAGTAAAAGTACATAAGTATTATGAGCTTGATGTAGTTAAAGTATTGCAGTAAAAGTACATAAGTATTATGAGCTTGATGTAGTTAAAGTATTGCAGTAAAAGTACATAAGTATTATGAGCTTGATGTAGTTAAAGTATTGCAGTAAAAGTACATAAGTATTATGAGCTTGATGTAGTTAAAGTATTGCAGTAAAAGTACATAAGTATTATGAGCTTGATGTAGTTAAAGTATTGCAGTAAAAGTAGTGGTTTGGTCCCTCTGACTGATATATTATTATATATGACATCATTAGATTATTAATAGTGAAGCATCAGTGTTAGAGCAGCATGTTACTGTTGTAGCTGCTGGAGGTGGAGCTAGTTTACACTACTTTATATACAGTTAGCTAGTTTAGTCCAGTGGTTCCCAACCTAGGGGTCGGGCCCCTCCAAAGGGTCAGCAGATAAATCTGAGGGGTGGTGAGATGATTAATGGGAGAGGAAAGAAGAAAAAACAAAGTTCTGATACACAAATCTGTTTTCAGTTTTTGGACTTTTTCTCTAATCTTTGATTTTTGCTGAAATATTGGATCATTTGAACATTTATTGAAATGAAAGCATGTGAGAAGTTTAGAGGGAAAAATCACTATTTGGTGGAGCTGTTAACAACTCATAGACATGTGAAATGTGATCCCGACTACACACTGCTTTTTGTAAGACGTCAAAAGACAAAAAGGTTGGAAACCACTGGTTTCATCTTTAACAATGTGTTGTATTTTAAAAGCTTGTTATATTATCCATTGTGTCAAATCTTCATCTGAAAAGTAACTAAAGCTGTCAAATAAATGTAGTGGAGTAGAAAGTACAATATTTCCCTCTGAAATGTAGAAAGTAGCATCACATGGAAATACTCAAGTAAAGAACAAGTTCCTCAAAACTGTATTGAGGTACAATACTTGAGTAAATGTACTTAGTTACTTTCCACCACTGTGACTGACTGAAAGGTCTTACCCAGCTAGCAGCTCCCAAAAACTTAAAATCAACCTCATATTAAAAATTCAAAGGATTCCTTCCTAAAAAAGATCTCAAACCATAATCTGGAGACACGAATCTGTAAGTATCAGATGTGTTTGTACCTTGGGGTTTTCTGTTTCAGAGGTTTTTGTGGCTTTCCTGATTGGTCAGCTGGACAAGGAGGAGGCGGCGCCGGTCGAGTGGGGATGATACGCTTTGAAAGATCGACAGTGATGCTGCAAAACAAATACATAGCAACTCTGTGTTAGCCAAGGCTAATAGCACCAGCAGCAGCAGCAGTAGTAGTAGTACTGTATACATACTTGTTGGTATTTGTAGTATTGTGTACATACTTGTTGGTATTTGTAGTACTGTGTACATACTTGTTGGTATTTGTAGTACTGTATACATACTTGTTGGTATTTGTAGTATTGTGTACATACTTGTTGGTATTTGTAGTATTGTGTACATACTTGTTGGTATTTGTAGTACTGTGCACATACTTGTTGGTATTTGTAGTATTGTGTACATACTTGTTGGTATTTGTAGTACTGTGCACATACTTGTTGGTATTTATAGTATTGTGCACATACTTGTTGGTATTTGTAGTATTGTGTACATACTTGTTGGTATTTGTAGTATTGTGTACATACTTGTTGGTATTTGTAGTATTGTGCAAATACTTGTTGATATTTGTAGTATTATGCACATATTTGTTGGTATTTGTAGTACTGTGTACATACTTGTTGGTATTTGTAGTACTGTGTACATACTTGTTGGTATTTGTAGTATTGTGTACATACTTGTTGGTATTTGTAGTATTGTGTACATACTTGTTGGTATTTGTAGTACTGTGCACATACTTGTTGGTATTTATAGTATTGTGCACATACTTGTTGGTATTTGTAGTATTGTACACATACTTGTTGGTATTTGTAGTATTGTGTACATACTTGTTGGTATTTGTAGTATTGTGCAAATACTTGTTAATATTTGTAGTATTGTGTACATACTTGGTATTTGGAGATGGGTTGGAAGTAGGATCTCGTTCTATTTGTCCTTCAGCTCTAGAGGGGGCGGGGCTTGCTCCTGTGTCTTCCTCCTCATTGGAGGACTCGGTGTCAGCTTCCTCTTGACTCGCCCAACAAGCCAACACGGTGATGTAAGGATTCTCTTTTTTGTTGGTGTTTGGAGATGGGCTTAAAGCTGGGAACAGAAAAGGGAAGAGGAATCAGACTGGCTGAAGGGTATAGACCAGGAGGAGCGGAGTTTAACTGCTTCAGTACCTTCCTCTGTGGACTCAGCAGCTTCCTCTAGTGGAGGTAATGTGACATCTGAAGTCTGGTCTAAAGTTGACATCACCAGCTGTGAGAGTGCTCCAACATCTGGACATTAAACAGAACAACACAGGTATAAAACATTACAAGGCAACTCAAGCTGTTTTACATAAAATACAAAAGGCATAAAGAATGACTCAGTAAACAAGTTGTTCATCTGTTTTCACCTGACGGCCAATGTTCTGTATGTTTGACTTCTGAAACAGTTAAAAACAGACTGAAGAACAGTTTCATACTCCTGTTTGTCTTCATAGGTGTCTGCTTTATATGCAGCTTGTTAATCCAGATGACCGCATTAAACCCACAGCATCAGTACTGCTTTGCTAAAATACCACCCAGCCCCGGTTTACTGTGTCAGCTGGTTTGTGGTAACATGATTAAACAGAACTTTATTTAGGAACACGGACCATGTGAACATGATATGAAGTAACTAAAATAAGATTTTGACAAGTTCCCTGCAAAAAGAACTTGTCGTCAGACAGAACAGCTAAACTGAAAATCTGCCCTGCTTGAAACAGTACAAAATATTCCTTGAACTTGTGAAATTTGACCATTTCAAGTAAGAAAATCTGCTGATGGGGTTAGGGAAGATGACTTAATAAGTGTTCTTGAAACTAGCATAAAATGTAGCTGCTATTAAACAAGATCTAACCTTAAAACTAGTCTTTGGAATTAGATTTAAGCGTATTTGTCTTCATATCAGAAATTAACTGTCAGAAATTCAAGTTAAAGACACTTGAAACCATATTATTCGTCTGCCTCAGCTTTTGAGTTTAATCAGCAGCTACAAGGGCTAACTTTTAATTTGGCTCAGTTTAGGAATTAATATCTTCAAACACTTTAGTTGTGAGTTTGATTTTGAAATAAACAAATAAATCTTTTCTCATAATAGAGATACTGTAGTAGTGTGATAACTGAAATCCACTTTTCAGACTTGGTTCTTGTCAGCTCGAGCTAAAATATAATGAATATCTGACTAAGACAAATTAAGACAGTTATTGTCATATATATTTAAAAGTACAATTATACATTCAAATGCACTGGAATGTGTTTGCCCTGGCTCTCTCAGCTCTTAAAACTATATATAAATAAGGAATAAAACAAAACAAACAAAAACAATAGGTAAGAACTAAGTAAATAATTCTAATAACTGGTGAAGCAGATGGTGCTTGACAGGATTATTGTCTTTGATAAAAAGAAACAAAGTTTAATCATAATTTTTTTGCAGTTCTGATTCTGCAAACATCTAAAACAATCTGAAAAGTGGATGTCACAGTTATCACAGTGCTTCTTCTATTGTGAGAAAATAAGATGCTTTGCTTATTTCAGAATCGTACTCACAACTAAAGTGTTTGAAGATATTCCTAAACTGAGCAACATTAAAAGTTAGAGGTGATTAAAGACAAATAATCTAGTTTCAAACATCTTAATTTGAATTTCTGACAGTTCATTTCTTGTATGAAACCAAACTTCAATCAAAGTCTTTTTCTAAGGTTAGATTATGTTTTATAGTGACTTGATTTTTGCTGACTTTGCTTGAAATGATCAAATTTCACTAGTTCAAAGAATATTTGGACTGTTTCAACCAGGGGACTTTTTGCAGTTTAAAGTCCAGCTGCCAGAGACTTCAGGTAACATTTTAAACATTTGCTTTCACTTGAAATATCACGTAAACAAAAGTCTGGAAGCTCAGGGACGAGTTTCAGAAGCTTCAGAAGAACAAGCAAGATGCACATCTTCAAGAATCTGATGCTTTCTGCCTTTGATATATCAGGACTCAGTTAGTTTACAGTCAGACAATCAATCTGATACCCTGGAGCAGCAGTTTCCATGGTAACCAGACTGACGTAAACCTGCTTCATGAAAGACGAGTCCGATTTACTGAAGTAAACCTGGTTTAACTGTAATCTGCCTGTTCAAACAGTTTCTTTTTAAGATGATCATTTATCATTCAACACTCTGATTGGTTGATTGATTGGTAAACTGTGTGACAGATTGATGCATTGATCAGCTGATCGATTGATTGATGTACCTGTGTGAGTCGGCAGAGACGGGGGGCAGCATTTACCACTTGTGGGTGGCGGGGCGGACGGGGTGGCCGGGGTCGTCGTGGAGCAAACAGCAGGGTTAGCCACACTGCTAACGATCCCTGCTAAAAGGGGTATGTTGGCTAACGAGCTAACGATACTGTCTAAGCTAGCAGCAGCTGAGTTAGCAGTAGGTACAGGTGAGGTGGAGGAGGCGGGGCTTAACATAGCAGCAGCTGGGCTGGCAACAGTGCTAACAGATCCTGCTAAGCTAGGTATGTGGGCAGCGATGCTGTCAGCCATGCTGTCAATAGAGGGAGGGGCGGAGGGGGCGGCGGGGGGGTCGGAGCCACCGATGGAGGCGGCAACACCAGCCAGAGACGGGATGTTGGCAGCAATGATGTTAGTGACGCCGGGCAGAGACGGGAAGACGCCGCCGAGAGGAGAAGCATCTTCACCTGAGGAGGAGGAGGAGGAGGAGGAAGACACAGTGACATCATCATCCCACATCAAACATTAATCTAAAAATATCGTATTTACTGGAAACCTCCCGCTATACCAGCAGCACTGATTCGGCCAAAATGTAACGTGTAATATTCAATAAATACTCGGATGTTCTGATTCAGGAGTAAATCTCCAGTCTCGCCTTCTGTGTCCCACAATGCAAAGCGCTGGAATCGACTGACTGATGAAATCACGCTATTGGTTGGCCTTCGGCAGCACTCGGCTGACCATTGACGTAACTTCATTGCTCATTGGTTGCCTTGGCTGGGTGTCGCCACTTCCTGTATCCATTGTTTCAAATAGCCGTACACAAGGTTCAGGTAAATGTTCACCTCTGCGAAAACCATGAAAACTACATTTATAGTTTCTCTTTTTTAGAGCACAAGGGGAAGCTACACAGTAGCGTTAGTTTTCCATCAGCCGCGCTATTGTTTACTTCCACTTCCCAAAGCTGGAGAGCAGCTAAGCCTGACCTAGCATACTGCTAATTAAATCCATTTAACAGTTTCATACAGCATTCTGCTATGAAAAGCAGTACTAACATCAGCAGGATGTAGTGGATGGCTCTGAATACAGCCATTGTCTTTTTTTTCTAATTTTGTGTTTCTATGTTAGTTGATTACTTCCTGGTCTGAACTTTCAGCGTGAATTCTTACTATCTGTTAGCAGTAGTTTGTATTGTTTTACTTTTCTGATTCCTTCTTTTGTACTGTGTTTATTAAAAATTAATGAAAAAGTATTCTAAAAAAATATGATATAAGACGATACACAGCTGGTCTGATTATTAATCAGCAGGTTTAATCAGCTCTACAGTACTCTATACTGAGAGCTGGACATACAAACCAGTACTCTGAGTACTGGTGAACAGTTTGGACACACCTTCCCATTCGACACGTAAACATACAGCTGAAGATAAGATAGCTAAACTAAGATAATTAAACTTAAACATATTACTATTATACACACAGGTGACCATAAAACTAATAAAACAACACAAACATGCTGATTATCTGTCAGCAAAAAAATTCTGCAACTTTCAAAAGAAATGAAGTGAAACCAAATCAATCAATGTGAAGCTGATGATCTGTATGTTCACATGTGATCATATCATCAGACGGACAGAAGACAAACTGGTTTCACATATTTTCCACCAACAACAAACACAGCAGCAGCAGGAGAAACCAGTTCAACCAGCTGGGACACGTCAGCACTGACTCAGAGTTACAGACAGTCAAACAGCTTCAGGTTTGTTTATCAGTCGGTCTGAACATAGAACAGAAAATATTCAATGATTCATTTCTCCAGAGCTTCTTTGTTTTGATGATTTCAGCTGTAATTGTGATAAAAAGTTCCTATTAGTGAGAAACATTTGAAACCAAACTGTGTCACATGACTCACGATGTCTTACTGGACCGCACCAGTGTTTTCACAACAAATTTAAACATTTAAATGTACATTTGTTGCTATATGAAAGGTTTCACAGTGAACATAAAGTCTTTACTGTTTGCTGAAGTCGTGTTGTTGAAGCAATAATAAAGAAACTTTACTGAGACGGTTTTATTATTAAACTGCTGACAGACAGAAATAAACAGAAAAAGTAGAAACAAGACTGTCTGGACGAGAAGGAGAAAGAACCGCCTAATACATAGTCCTGATGAATACGTAGTACACAGGTACAGTCTGCAGTATGAAGTGATACCAGCTCAGCTCTGGTGATTAAAGGTCAACACACCTGTCTGACTGCACTATGACATCATCATCTCAACTAAAAACTCCTCTAACACAAAAACAACCTGACTGACAGAGAGATGCAGTAAATGATGTTATTCAGTCTGTAATGTAGCTATAATAAAAATCTAAACTGTTATGTAGCTTAATAAAATAAATGAAATGAATCTGTTCATTTGAATCCATGTATATGTGTGTAAATGTGGTGATATGTGTACATGTGGAGCTCCAGAGGCAGCGCTGCTGTTCTGTCCAGTAAAAACATGAAGCTTCACTTTACATTCAGACAAACTAATGTTGCAGCTACAATTGTTAGATTTCATGTGTGAGACCAACATTTATCTTCCAGAAGGAATTATATCATATATCTAAATGCTGCGGAGACATTAGAGCCAGCGGTGAATCAGCAAAGAGCTGCAGATCAGTTCATGGATCATGTTCTCCCCGGGATGACCACATGTTGACCGGCCGATCATCTCAGGAGTCGGGCTGCTAGCAGCTGAGATGAGCGGCTGGTCCAAACATCTCCCAACACATCCCAGCAGGTTTACAGACTGGAGTTACTGGGATAAACTGGCCACATGTTGGAATCTACATGTTACTTTCTCTCCTGAGAACATATATACACTTAATAAAGTGACATATTAATAATCCTACAATTAAAGTTACACAGCTGTTAGCCTCAAAGTCTCCGCCATCGCTGCCAGTTGGTCAGGTTGTTGTGACCGTTCCAGCGCTTTGCATTGTGGGACACCGTAGGCAAGGTGGACTGGTCGGATGCATACTGGAGATTTTTTATGAATCAGTACGACATCTTTTGACATTTTTGCTTTTTTTTGCATATTGAATACGACATTTCACATTCGGCCAAATCAGTACTGCTGATATAGCGGGAGGTTTCCAAAGCAGCCTGATATAGTGAAACCCTGAACTTTGACTTACTGGTGAACCCTGAACTTTGACTTACAGGTGAACCCTGAGCTTTGACTTACGGGTGAACCCTAAGCTTTGACTTACAGGTGAACCCTGAGCTTTGACTTACGGATGAACCCTGAGCTTTGACTTACAGGTGAACCTCGAGCTTTGACTTACAGGTGAACCCTGAGCTTTGACTTACAGGTGAACCCTGAGCTTTGACTTACAGGTGAACCCTGAGCTTTGTATGTGTGTGTGTTTACCTGTGCTCAGCTGAACTCCATTGGAGGAAACTGTCTGTAGATTCTCATCAATCAGATCTCTGAAATACAAACAAAAAAAAGATTCAGTTAAAGGTTCATTCCGTAGATTTAAAGGTTCATTCCGTAGATTTAAAGGTTCATTCCGTAGATTTAAAGGTTCATTCTGTACATTTAAAGGTTCATTCCGTAGATTTAAAGGTTCATTCTGTAAATTTGAAGATAAACTGACCTGTCCAAAGAGGAGGCGGAGCTTAGACTGTTCCTCATGTAGCGAGCTCGAGGCTTGGGGACCGGAGGAGGAGGAGAAGCCATCTGTAGGAGAAGGAAGGACATGTAGATGGATCAGTTATCATTCAGGATGTATCATCGTCTCCTAGCAACCTGAAACCAGGTAACCAATGAAAAAGCTGCAGGTAACAGAGTATTGATCTCCTGCAGTCTGTCTGTTGACAGAACATTTAAAGTCACTTTAATGAATCAATAACTGATGACGGCTGCAGGGACCAATCACAGCGCAGGACTGCAGAGGAGAATATCAGACCTGTTTGATCAGGATCAGGACTGAACCTGAAGCTCCAAACCAAACTATTAAACTTGGTGTCAAGATATTCGTCTGTTCAAATGTCTCCATGTTTAATCTTTTAACCTCCGTCATCATCAAACCAAATCTGACGTTCAAATCTTTATCATGAACTAAAACGCAGCAGTTATATAACATTACTCAGCTTTCTGAGTCATATTGAGCTGTTTGAATAAAACTGACTGATAAGACCTGTTTACTTTTGATTTAGTGCCAGATAAACAACAACATGACGCAGGAAACAAGAAGATTTATTCCTGGAAACGAGATAAACATGTGAGACTCGGCTGCAGGTCTCAGGTGTGTCGGAGGTTTTATACCTGCGGCTCCTCACTTCGATGTGATGACGTCATGTTTTAGTCATGTGATTATTGATCATCAGTGTGATCACTGATCCTGAAACACTTTTCTCAGTAACTTTTCCACTTGAAATGTCCGACGTCCTTTTCTATTGGCCTGCGTCCAGGTCATGTGACTGGCAAGTAGTTCTGTCTGTGACAACAAACAAAATGGCCGCCATATTGGTTTGTTAGTTGTTATGAAGGTTGTTTCAGGTCTCGCCAGGAAGTTTTCTATCGTTGCTATGGTGGTTGCTATGGACGTTATTCGTTATTTGTGTTGTTTTATGTAACTGTTTGATGATGTTTGGAGGCAGAAACAAATTTGATTTGAAATCCAGAATTTGAAGCTTTGTGATTGGCTGACGGGAGGACTCACTGTCAGCGTGTTCAAGTTAAACATTTCTAAACACATAAACACAAAAGTGTCCTCGATAACTCAACAATATGATGGTTAATGTCAGTATTCCAACATCTTTACATTTTCTTACATAGATCAACAAGCTGCAGTGTAATCAATACTAGATACTAGATACTAAATATATCAAATATTTAGTAGATTTGATGGTGCGGCTCCAGGGAATTATAGTTTTAAAAAAGAATATTAGTGTTTTTCCAAGAATTGGAAGTTATAAATACTCGTTTGAGAGAACAATGAGGAGTTTAAGGAGATGGTAAACACATATGTGAGATCAGATTTTAAACATCTAATCTAAAATCTGAGTTGTTGACTCTACTCACATGACAGTTGAGGTCAAAAAGCTCTTTTGTTGCTGAATTATAAGCCTTCAAACATGCACCGAGGTCAAGGTTCAGAGGTCAGTATTTCACAGCAGGAGCCATGTGGAAGCTTCATACTGACATATGTTACTCTCCAGGTCGAGACCTTTCCAACCATGTGTTTGGTTTAACTCTACCACAAAATTTAATTTTCTCATTTCATTGACACAAAGCCTCCCAGACCTGGTTCCAGAGACAACTTTGAAGGACCGAAATATAAAATTAAGATTTTTGTTTGTTTGTTTGTTCTTTTGTAGTGTAAATAGTGACCAAACTGAGTCACGTTCAGAGATTATAATCCTGCTGACAGTCTAGTGCATTACTGCAGGTTTGGGTTGGAGTTAGAGCAGGTCACTATTCACACAACCTGCAGATGTTTTCTACCTTTATGATTCTTGGTTTTATGTCAACATGACAAACAGCAGCTCATTCAATCAGAATCTGTTTATTAGCAAATGCAAACATACAAAGAATGAGTCTTGGTGTTTGCTCCCAAAAACACAACACAGAATAAAAACAGATAAAAGTAAGGTAATAATAATAATAATACTAATGAAATAAACAAAGTGGTATTAAAGTTAAATTCTATTCACAGGATGGAATAATAGAAATGAATGAAATGAAGGAAGTGAGCAGCTTTTACAATCACAGGCTATAAAACTGCTTTCCTGACGACGGCGACATTAGAGCTGAAATAAAGATGTTTCTGTGATCTGCAGGATGCTTTCTTATTTACAGGAGCGTTAGATACGACTCTTCACTGGTAGCACTTTAAATAAATCACTTTATTTTACTTTGCTTGCAGTTTTTCCTGCAATTTAACCTCAAAATGAGACGATAAAACATCACAAACTGGATCACAGTTTATGAGAAAAGCTGCTGCAAAATCAAATCAAACCACGTTTGACAGAACAGCGACTTCATGACTCTAAATGCAGTGATTCATTGATTAGTTGATTAGTTGATCAACAGAAACTATTCAGATAACTGAATCATTGTTAAAGTAAAAAAACTAAATATTTTCTGCTCTCAGCGTCAGTTTTTCTGTCGTAGAGGACGGTAAACTATAACAAGCACATTTCACTCTGGTTGAAAACTTAACGACGCTTTGATTTACGGCTCCTTTCATTTTATACAAATCATTTATATATTATGTATATATATATATATATATATAGATATAAATCATAAGTAATTTGCAGTTTGGGCCAAATCATAAGAAAACATGACAGTAGGTTGGTTTAGTCGATAATATATCATGTCTGCAGTATGTTTGTGTTTTCAGTGAGTCAGACGACTGATCAGCATGTTCGGCTGTTCAGCAGCTGCTCGTTTCTTTAAAAACATATTAACATATAATAACACACAGAACTAAACACTGAAAACTACAGTATGTCTGTCACTGAGAGAATTATTATTACTATTATTATTATTATTATTATTGTTATTATTATTATTATTATTATTATTATTATTATGAGTCTAAATGACCAAGAATGAATCTGCACTTTCCAACCAGACAACGTCACGCTGTTTCCTGTTTTCTCTTATAATTTGTACCAAACTGCACAAAATTAACTGTTAAATATCTGTACTAATAGTACTATTAGCACTACTAGTACTAGTAGTGCTAATAGTACTATTACTACTACTAGTACTAGACTAGTAGTAGTGCTAATAGTACTATTACTACTACTAGTCTAGTACTCAGAAAAGCTTCAAAATGAACAACAATCTTACCGTGTTTCAGCTCCTGAGATACTGCTGCTCACCTGTCTGTAGTCCACCTGTCTGTAGTCCACCTGCCTGTAGTCCACCTGTCTGTAGTCCACCTGTCTGTAGTCCACCTGTCTCTAGTCCACCTGTCTCTAGTCCACCTGTCTGTAGTCCACCTGCCTGTAGTCCACCTGTCTGTAGTCCACCTGTCTGTAGTCCACCTGTCTGTAGTCCACCTGTCTCTAGTCCACCTGTTCCTGTGCTGTCATTCGTCTCTGAGTCATTTGAGTTCGTTTGTTTCTGCTGCAGATTCAGCTGCACTCATAAACTCTGCTCCGTTAAATCTACTCACTGTGTGTGTGTGTGTGTGTGTGTGTGTGTGTGTGTGTGTGTGTGTGTGTGTATACAAGTTTAACCTTTATAGAGAAAAAGAACTGAGAAAATGAAGATGTGTGGTCTCTGGGCAGCAAGATATTAAAGACAAAACAAACAATTAAAAACAATATAATTAGCAAAATCAGTTAGAGTCTAACGAGCCGATAATTCAGTCTGATATCAGTTCAGTTTTATTGATCTCAAACGTAAAAGTGTCTAAAAATGATCCTGAACGGTGAATAAAGAGTTAAACCTGCTCCCAGTACAAATAACAACCAATCAGAAACAAGCTTCTGTGATCAATACTGTTAGATTAAGACTGAAACAAACTGATTTACTGCTCATAACCTAACCTCTCAAACTCTGAACTTTCCCCTTTAATTTATTGATTGATTGACTGATCAGTTGATTGATTGAGTTCAGTGCTTCCACTCTGTGATCAGATCAGTTCAGGTGTTTTAACTGTGAATGTTTTTACAGTGAAACCTCACCGGTGTAACCTGCTGCAGGAATGTAGGCGTGTGTGTGTGTGTGTGTGTGCGTGTGTGCGTGTGTGTGTGTGTGTGTGTGTGTGTGTGTGCTGAGTCACACCTCGTAAAGCTTTGTGTGTCTGAACTTTAACCTGTTCGAGTCGTTTTTTATTATATAACCTTTATTATTGTACATGTTACATTGTTGGATTATTTGAGTCGACGGCTTCATGTTAAGTTATAACATGTCGCTCTAACAGTTATATAAAATAGTTACATTTTATATCTTTTGTACGAATAATTTCACAGTATTATTTTGGACTTTTGCAGGATTATTATTGTCTTGAAAAGGTTAATTAATAACTGAACAAAGCTTCCGTCTAAGGTTTTGTTTTCGCTATGACAGATGATGTTTGAACCGTCATGGTGTCGAAGAGAAAATTAGTGAAATGAACCATAAAAACAAGCAGAGAGCAGCATCCTGGTGCAGCCGCCAGTCGCTGCTCATCGTGAAAATGTGTCGAGATGAAGTAGTTTTATTGTGAAAATGTGTCGAGATGAAGTAGTTTTATTGTGAAAATGCTTGTTGCGTCACTGGAGATGATTCGTGGGACGAGATCAGTGTGACGGCAGCAAACCGCTTCACTGTTAAACTGACTGATGGATTCACTCCATATTTAACGTCGGTGTCGTGATAGTCGAGACCTTGAAGCAGCTGTTATTGATGAGTGTGATGTGTTATCGGCTCGTAGTGATGAACCTACAGAGACTCATCAGAGACTCTGCAGCTCCTCTTGGCTTTACTGAGCTTTACACGGAGTTTCAGCTCATCGTTTATCTGTCCGGCTGCAACTGTTCTGGTTCACTCTCAGCTGAAAATGAAGCCAAAACCAAAAAGGCTCCAAAAGCTAGTCAATCCCCACAGACCCCCACAGACCCCCATAGACCCTCATAGACCCCCATAGACCCCATAAAGCCCCAAAGACCACCATAGACCCCATAGACCCCCACAGACCCCCATAGACCCTCATAGACCCCATAGACCCCCACAGACCCCCACAGACCCCCATAGACCCTCATAGACCCCATAGACCCCATAGACCCCCACAGACTCCCACAGACCCCCATAGACCCCCATAGACCCCATAGACCCCATAAAGCCCCGAAGACCACCATAGACCCCATAGACCCCCACAGACCCCCACAGACCCCCATAGACCCTCATAGACCCCCATAGACCCCATAGACCCCCACAGACCCCCATAGAACCCCATAGACCCCATAGACCCCATAAAGCCCCGAAGACCACCATAGACCCCATAGACCCCCACAGACCCCCACAGACCCCCATAGACCCCATAGACCCCATAGACCCCCACAGACCCCCACAGACCCCCATAGACCCCCATAGACCCTCATAGACCCCACAGACCCCATGGATCTCCATAGACCCCAAAGACCCGCATAGACTCCATAGACTCCATAGACCCCATAAACCCCCATAGACCCCATTGAGCCCCATAGACTACCATAGACCGCCATAGAGCCCCATAGATCACAATAGACCCCCACGGACCCCCATAAAGCCCCAAAGACCACCATAGACTCCATAGACCCCATAGGAACCCATAGCTCACAATTAACCCCCATAGACCCATACACCCCGTTGACCCCATACACCCCCATAGACCCCAATAGAGCCCCATAGACCACCATAGACCCCATAGAAACCCATAGATCTTCATAGACCCCATACACCCCCATAGACCCCATACACCCCATAGATCCCATAGCCCCCATACACCCCCGTAGACCCCCATAGACTCCAAGATCTCCATAGACCCTATAGAGGGTTACACCCCCATAGACCCCATAATCCCCATAGACCCATTGAGCCCCATAGTCTACCATAGACCCCCATAGACCCCATACACCCGCATACACCCCCATAGACCCCATTGACCCCTTACACCCCAATAGACCCATAGACCACATATCCCCCATAAACTTCCATAGACCCTATAGACCCCATAGACCCCCATAGCCCCCACAGACCTCATGGAATCCCATCGACCCCATACACCCCCATAGACCCCATACACCCCCATAGACCCCATGGAGCCCAATAGACCCCATAGACCTCCATAGACCCCATACACCCCCATAAACTTCCATAGACCACATAGACCCCATAGACCCCATAGCCCCCATAGACCTCATGAAATCCCATCGACCCCATACACTCCCATAGACCCCATGCACTCCCATAGACCCCATAGACCCCATAGACCCCATGGAGCCCCATAGAATCTACAAACACTTTTGGTCTCTGTAGTTTATTTCCTCTTTATTTTAACTGTACAGGTGGATTTTTTGTACTCGTTTTAACATTATTAAAGTTTAAAGTTATTGTTAAGGACGAGGCTGCTTTGAGTGACCGGTGGGCGCCGTCACAGGAAAGTCGCTGCCATGGCGACATTGTTGGTTAGGTAACGCAACCATGATGTAACCCCAGATTAACAGAGTATAGATGCAGCTGCTGCTATATTAATATGTTTTCAGTTCATGGAAGTTAATTTTAACATTTTGGTCCTAAAAGTCTTGTTCATGTTTGGTTGAACTGAAAGATCCTCTGAGGAGTTGATGTTCAGTTTTTTACTGTAAGAACATTTTAACAGTTTAAGCATGTTTTTCGCTAGTGATAATTAGCATTAGCATTATCAAAGTTAACTACAGACTGTAAATGCACCATGCTAACCAAGCTAGCAGCTAGTAGCTAGCTAGCCCTGTCATCTAAATATGGTCACTTCTGGCTCCAAAAATCCACAGTCAAAATGCAAACTGGAGGCTTCAACGGGACACAAACCAATGGCTGACGTCACGGTGGCTACGTCCATTATATTTTACAGTCTTCGGTTCTGTAGAGGTACAAAAACACTCAGATGTTCTGCGCTTAACAACGTGCATTTTCTTTCAAATCAACATTGCAAAAGTTATTTTCATGGTGAGTCATTAACCACAACACACATCCCATCAATGTTTTCATGAAACTTCAATGCCACTTTGATCAGCAGAATATCTGAAGGTTGCAGCTTAAGCCATTAATTCATTATTTTGTCATAATGCTCAGATGTTTCAAAACAAACTTTGAGAAAGAAACACATAATTCCATCTTGTAATAACCCTTATTAGTCCCTCTGACACTCAGCGTCTATCTAATCATTGTATTGTTAATTAAATTTCACCTTGTTATTTTCCCGCCATCAGCTCAGTGCAACTGACAACACATTTAGAGTCAGTTAAGGCTGATTGGAGCCGGTCGGCTGTGCTGCTGAAGATACAGTCAGACATACAGAACACAACAATTACAAAAATAAAACTCCTCATGTTGAACAGTTTGGTCAAACTTAAGATCCTCCATGAGGTTTATTTACAGCAAATCCATAAATGGT
>NC_056545.1:207500-242500 GCF_910596095.1 Thunnus maccoyii
GCAGTATTATCAGCAGTCAGACTGTTACAGAGGGAGGTATTACTATCACTGAAGGACTAGTAGTAGTAGTAGTACTAGTAGTAGTAGTAGTAGTATTAGATGAAGTATTATATCTGCTTTGTGAAAACACAAACCTGCAAAACAGACTCTGAAACCGACCTGTTCATCCTGCAAGTCTGTATGTACTATATGTACTATATGTACTATATGTACTATATGTAGTATATGTACTATATGTACTATATGTACTATATGTACTATATGTAGTATATGTACTATATGTACTATATGTAGTATATGTAGTATATGTACTATATGTACTATATGTAGTATATGTACTATATGTACTATATGTAGTATATGTACTATATGTACTATATGTAGTATTTACAGGTAGATGCAGTATATACAGGTAGATGCAGTATATACAGGTAGATGCAGTATATGCAGTATATACAGGTAGATGCAGTATATACAGGTAGATGCAGTATATGCAGTATTTGCAGTATATGCAGTATATACAGGTACATACAGTATATACATTATAGGCAGTATATGCAGTATATGCAGTATATGCAGTATATACAGGTAGATGCAGTATTTGCAGTATATGCAGTATATACAGGTAGATGCAGTATTTGCAGTATATGCAGTATATGCAGTACATGCAGTATATACAGTATATACATTATATGCAGTATTTGCAGTATATGCAGTATATACATTATATGCAGTATATGCAGTATATACATTATATGCAGTATATGCAGTATATACAAGTATATACAGTATATACATTATATGCAGTATATGCAGTATATGCAGTATATACAGGTACATACAGTATATACATTATAGGCAGTATATGCAGTATATGCAGTATATGCAGTATATACAGGTACATACAGTATATACATTATAGGCAGTATATGCAGTATATGCAGTATATGCAGTATATACAGGTACATACAGTATATACATTATAGGCAGTATATGCAGTATATGCAGTATATACAGGTAGATGCAGTATATACAGGTAGATGCAGTATATGCAGTATATACAGTATATGCAGTATATGCAGTATATGCAGTATATACAGTATATGCAGTATATGCAGTATATGCAGTATATACAGTATATGCAGTATATGCAGTATATGCAGTATATGCAGTATATACAGTATATGCAGTATATGCAGTATATGCAGTATATACAGTATATGCAGTATATGCAGTATATGCAGTATATGCAGTATTTGCAGTATATGCAGTATATACAGGTACATGCAGGCTGGAGAACGAGCCGTCAGGGTTCAGCTTTGGTGAATAAAATGTCACAGATATGTTTAAAATAGATTCAATATTTATAAAAAAAGATTAAAAACCAGAATAACAGATCACTAATGTGTTCACATACCGACTGATATTCTCACACTGAGTCCTCCGTCTGTCTGTCCAGAGACACTTCCAATAAAGTTTATTCAAAGGCAGCTTTACTCTAAACAGAAGAAGAAGATAAAAACATGGAGCCTCAGATCAGTGAAACCACAACATGTCAGATATCCTCCAATCAGATTCAAAGATCACTACAGTTTATAACAGCAGCCATGTTGGAAATCTGATCTCAGAGCTGCTCAGACTGCAGACAGATCAATGATCGATCAGCTGATTGATCAGATGTCATGACCTCAAACTGAACATCACAACAACAACTCTGCAGAGTCTGGATTTACTTTACTGAAGTTTCTGATTGGTTCAACACTGAGTCCACATGTTGAAGTTTACCAGCACACAGCTGCACACAGCTGCACACAGCTGTTCACGTTACACACAAACACACAAACACAACGTCTACACACGACTACGCTGCCCTCCAACAGCTCAAAACTACACACAATGTGTTTAAAAATGATTCAGAGAAATACCTCGCTGCTGCAGCAGAGGTCATGTGACGCAGCAGTGCAACCTTTGCACATTAAAATAAATCAATCAGATCAACGTGTGCCCATCATCCTGTAGTTAAAACCAGTACCAGTTAATAAAACCAGTACCAGTTAATAAAACCTGCAGAACCAACTGAAGCTGATCGTCCTTCCTTCTCTTAAACTGTCCAGTGAAAACAACAAAGTCATCTGTAAAGTGTTTTGTGTTTTGCAGCTTGTTAATGTTAAGAGGCAACATGGATCACACACAGCTGACACACATGTAGGCTGGTCTTCTTCTTCTTCTAATAGTTTAAGTGGCAAATGTTTTAACTTCCTGAAGTATCTTCAGAGAGAAAACACAACAAAGATGAGTGTGTGTAGCAGGAAGGAAGCTGCTCTAGATTCACACATGACGAGTGAGATGGTCGGGTACGAATGTCAGGGCAGGTCGCACAATCTGACACGGTGTAACACCGCAAACAGCAGCAGCTCTGATAACATCCCAGCAGGTTTACAGACTGGAGTTACTGGGATAAACTGGCCACATGTTGGAATCTACATGTTCCTTTCTCTAACACTTAATAAAGTGACATATTAACAGTCCTACAGCGAACATTACAACAGCCGTCAGCCTGCCTCTAAATCTCCGTCGTATGACCGGTTGTTGTGAGCTATCAGCGCTTTGCATTGTGGGACATTGAAGGCGAGGCGGGCAGAGCGCATCTGATTGGGCCACGCTGGGCAACCACCGAATCAGCTGACCTCCGTCCAGGCTGCTGTTTCCTGTTTACGTCATGGAAACGACGGTCGGTAACGTCACACAGCTCCGTGACTGTTATCAGCACAGAAGACCCGCCTCTCAATTCATCCGCGGCGTCACTGTCATTGAAAACAAGTCTGTCTGATCGGACCGCAGGTTTCCTCTGAATCACTACGACGTCCGACTGTTTCCGGCGTCCTGCTGAGTATTACGTACATGCTACAATTTGGCCAAATCAGCGCGTACTGCTGGTATAGTCGGAGGTTTCTAATACTGAAAGGGTTCATGTGACACTAAAACATCATGTGACCGTAAACATAATTCATTCACTTGTCCAGAAGAGAACGTTTGTGTGTGACAGCAGCTCTGTGGATCATCGATAAGTGAAAGAAGAATGTTATTAATAATCAGAATAATAATAAAATGTTCATAACAACAAAACATTTGATTGGTTTATGTGATCGATTATAAACTCTGAATCATCCGGTTCACAGCCCTCCTGTTTCTTGGTGCTAGTTAGCCGTGTGTTAGCATGCGCTTGTCCACCGTGTTGAGTCCCTGGTGAAGTTACGTCGTTCCCACATAGTTCATAGTCTGTGGAGAAGGGAAGCGTCTTGCTGCTAGTTAGCTTTAGCTTTAGCTTTAGCTACGGACCGTGTTTCCAGTCACTGCAGTACAGGCTGCTGGTCGGCCTCGCTCACGTAGCATGGACGAGGTCATAAAATAACAGTCCCAGTGACTTACTGGTAACCAGGAGCTGCTGCTTGTAGCTTCTCACAGACGAAAAAACAAACAAAAAACATAAAACTGCTGATGTTTGTATCTGATATCTGTCAACATCTGTCTCTCTAAAGGTCAAAGGTCACCATCATCTGATCTGCACAACACGACGCAACTGGAAGATGGAGGAGTGACGGGCAGGTGCGCCAGGTGAGACGGGTTAGACAGGTGAGACGAGTTAGACGGGTGAGACGGGTTAGACAGGTGAGACAAGTTAGACGTGTGAGACGAGTGAGACAGGTGAGACGAGTTAGACGTGTGAGACAGGTGAGACGGGTTAGACGGGTGAGACGGGTTAGAAGTGTGAGACGGGTGAGATGAGTTAGACGTGTGAGACAGGTGAGACGAGTTAGACGTGTGAGACAGGTGAGACGAGTTAGACGGGTGAGACGAGTTAGACGGGTGAGACGGGTTAGAAGTGTGAGACGGGTGAGACGAGTTAGACGGGTGAGACGAGTTAGACGGGTGAGACAGGTGAGATCAGTAACAACCAGTTTATTTAACTACCAGTACAAAACCAGTCTATACAACTACCAGTACAAAACCAGTCTATATAACTACCACTACAAAACCAGTCTATATAAGTACCAGTACAAAACCAGCCTATACAAATACCAGTACAAAACCAGTCTATATAACTACCAGTACAAAACCAGTCTATACAACTACCAGTACAAAACCAGTCTATACAACCACCAGTCCAAAACCAGTCTATACAACTACCAGTCCAAAACCAGTCTATATAACTACCAGTCCAAAACCAGTCTATATAACTACCACTACAAAACCAGCCTATATAACTACCAGTACAAAACCAGTCTATACAACTACCAGTCCAAAACCAGTCTATATAACTACCAGTACAAAACCAGTCTATATAACTACCAGTACAAAACCAGTCTATACAACCACCAGTCCAAAACCAGTCTATACAACTACCAGTCCAAAACCAGTCTATATAACTACCAGTCCAAAACCAGTCTATATAACTACCACTACAAAACCAGCCTATATAACTACCAGTACAAAACCAGTCTATACAACTACCAGTCCAAAACCAGTCTATATAACTACCAGTCCAAAACCAGTCTATATAACTACCAGTACAAAACCAGCCTATATAACTACCAGTACAAAACCAGTCTATACAACTACCAGTCCAAAACCAGTCTATATAACTACCAGTCCAAAACCAGTCTATATAACTACCAGTACAAAACCAGCCTATACAACTACCAGTACAAAACCAGCCTATATAACTACCACTACAAAACCAGTCTATATAACTACCAGTCCAAAACCAGTCTATATAACTACCAGTCCAAAACCAGCCTATATAACTACCAGTACAAAACCAGTCTATATAACTACCAGTACAAAACCAGCCTATATAACTACCAGTACAAAACCAGTCTATACAACTACCAGTCCAAAACCAGTCTATATAACTACCAGTCCAAAACCAGTCTATATAACTACCAGTACAAAACCAGTCTATACAACTACCAGTCCAAAACCAGTCTATATAACTACCAGTCCAAAACCAGTTTATACAACTACCAGTCCAAAACCAGTCTATATAACTACCAGTCCAAAACCAGTCTATATAACTACCAGTCCAAAACCATTCTATATAACTACCACTACAAAACCAGTCTATACAACTACCACTACAAAACCAGTCTATATAACTACCAGTACAAAACCAGTCTATACAACTACCAGTACAAAACCAGTCTATATAACTACCAGTACAAAACCAGCCTATACAACTACCAGTCCAAAACCAGTCTATATAACTACCAGTCCAAAACCAGTCTATATAACTACCAGTCCAAAACCATTCTATATAACTACCACTACAAAACCAGTCTATACAACTACCACTACAAAACCAGTCTATATAACTACCAGTACAAAACCAGTCTATACAACTACCAGTACAAAACCAGTCTATATAACTACCAGTACAAAACCAGCCTATACAACTACCAGTACAAAACCAGTCTATACAACTACCAGTACAAAACCAGCCTATACAACTACCAGTCCAAAACCAGTCTATATAACTACCAGTACAAAACCAGCCTATACAACTACCAGTCCAAAACCAGTCTATATAACTACCAGTACCAAACCAGTCTATACAACTACCAGTCCAAAACCAGTCTATATAACTACCAGTACAAAACCAGCCTATACAACTACCAGTACAAAACCAGTCTATACAACTACCAGTACAAAACCAGCCTATACAACTACCAGTACAAAACCAGTCTATACATCTACCAGTACAAAACCAGCCTATACAACTACCAGTCCAAAACCAGTCTATATAACTACCAGTACAAAACCAGCCTATACAACTACCAGTCCAAAACCAGTCTATATAACTACCAGTACAAAACCAGTCTATACAACTACCAGTCCAAAACCAGTCTATATAACTACCAGTACAAAACCAGCCTATACAACTACCAGTACAAAACCAGTCTATACAACTACCAGTACAAAACGAGCCTATACAACTACCAGTCCAAAACCAGTCTATATAACTACCAGTACAAAACCAGTCTATATAACTACCACTACAAAACCAGTCTATACAACTACCAGTCCAAAACCAGTCTATATAACTACCAGTACAAAACTAGCCTATACAACTACCAGTCCAAAACCAGTCTATATAACTACCAGTACAAAACCAGTCTATACAACTACCAGTCCAAAACCAGTCTATATAACTACCAGTACAAAACCAGCCTATACAACTACCAGTACAAAACCAGTCTATACAACTACCAGTACAAAACCAGCCTATACAACTACCAGTCCAAAACCAGTCTATACAACTACCAGTCCAAAACCAGTCTATATAACTACCAGTTTGAACACACACACACACACACACACACATATAAACACACACACACATATATAAACACACACAAACACACACACACATATATAAACACACACACACATATATAAACACACACACACACACACACACACACACACACAAACATATATATAAACACACACACACATATATAAACACACACACACACACATATAAACACACACACACACACACACACACACACACACACACACATATATAAACACACACACATATATAAACACACACACACACACACATATAAACACACACACATATATAAACACACACACATATATAAACACACACACAGGACACTGTGTCTTTATGCTGAAACAGGAAACAGCATCTGAACTGTGATTTCCATGTTTCTGTTTGCTGAGCTCTGATTGGCTGCTGAGTTATTTGAACTCTGTGGTTGTTGAAATAAATCAGAAACGTTTTAAGACTCGTCAGGTGATCGTTCCTCCTGTTCATCCTGGAGAGTAAAACATCCTTCAGATGTGCTGTCATGTAAAGTCCACAGTCGTGAAAAGTCTGTGTGAAGCTTATATTCAGTTCGTCATGTCAAGTGGAAATCTGTTTCCCTGTTGAGCTGCGGTGTGTTCGTTGTGTCTCTTCTTCTGCGACGGTTTAATGGCACCGACCAGAGAATTAGCGCCACCTGCTGTTTATCTGCTATATTCACACGGCAGCAGTGGAAGGAAACAAACATTCAGGACATTTGACTTTAAATCAGTTAAAGTTTGAGCTGCGTGTGGATGATGGAACATGAGATGTCCCACCGTCCTGTGATGTCAGTAAACGTATCACAGATTCAGGCTCCTCGCTGCCCGACAGGAAATACTTTCTGTTAGTTTTTCTTCTTCGGTGGTCGACTCACATTCCTCCCTCACACTCTGCCAAGGAGGCCTCTGACTGGCAGACTTTCCCACAGACACATTCTGATTGGATGACTGGAACCAAATTCCCCTTTTTCATTGGATGAGAACACACACACACACACACACACTCACACACACACACACACACTCACACACACACTCACACACTCACTCACACACACACACACTCACACACACACTCACACACTCACTCACACACACACACACTCACACAGAGGAATGTGTGTTCAGGTCTGTTTGAATCATCAGAGTTTAAAAACAACAGACAGCAGCAGCAAAAACGTGAATCTGAAGAAACTTCATCTTTCAGAGAAGCTGGTAAGAAAAACGTCTTCATTCAGTTTATTATGGAAATTCTAACTGTACTGGTTCCAAACTGGTTCCACTGGGTCGAGCAGAAGCCTGGAGGTCACAGTGAAGACGGCGGTGAATCTCACGGACTGACAGCAGCTGCTGGACATCTAACTCTGTAACAGTGACAGGAAACACAAATACACTTCCTGTTTATGACGTCTATGACATCACAGACATATAAGAATAAACATCAAACAACAAAAACACGACAATCCTGTTTATCTAAAGTTACATCTAAAGAGATGAGTGAAATGTATTAAGAAAACAACAACGACTGATGATAAACAACAACAATGACTGATGATAAACAACAACAATGACTGATGATAAACAACAACAATGACTGATGATAAACAACAACAATGACTGATAATAAACAACATCGACTGATGATAAACAACAACGACTGATGATAAACAACAACAACGACTGATAATAAACAACAACGACTGATAATAAACAACAACAATGACTGATAATAAACAACAACGACTGATAATAAACAACAACAACGACTGATAATAAACAACAACAATGACTGATAATAAACAACAACAATGACTGATAATAAACAACAACGACTGATAATAAACAACAACAATGACTGATAATAAACAACAACGACTGATAATAAACAACAACGACTGATAATAAACAACAACAACGACTGATGATAAACAACAACGACTGATAATAAACAACAACGACTGATAATAAACAACAACAATGACTGATAATAAACAACAACGACTGATAATAAACAACAACAACGACTGATAATAAACAACAACAATGACTGATAATAAACAACAACAACGACTGATAATAAACAACAACAATGACTGATAATAAACAACAACGACTGATAATAAACAACAACAATGACTGATAATAAACAACAACGACTGATAATAAACAACAACAATGACTGATAATAAACAACAACGACTGATAATAAACAACAACGACTGATAATAAACAACAACAACGACTGATGATAAACAACAACAACGACTGATAATAAACAACAACGACTGATAATAAACAACAACAATGACTGATAATAAACAACAACAATGACTGATAATAAACATCAACGACTGATAATAAACAACAACAACGACTGATAATAAACAACAACAATGACTGATAATAAACAACAACGACTGATAATAAACAACAACAACGACTGATAATAAACAACAACAACGACTGATAATAAACAACAACAATGACTGATAATAAACAACAACGACTGATAATAAACAACAACAACGACTGATAATAAACAACAACAATGACTGATGATAAACAACAACAATGACTGATAATAAACAACAACGACTGATAATAAACAACAACAATGACTGATAATAAACAACAACAATGACTGATAATAAACAACAACAATGACTGATGATAAACAACAACAATGACTGATAATAAACAACAACGACTGATAATAAACAACAACAATGACTGATAATAAACAACAACAATGACTGATAATAAACAACAACAATGACTGATAATAAACAACAACAATGACTGATGATAAACAACAACAATGACTGATAATAAACAACAACGACTGATATTAAACAACAACAATGACTGATAATAAACAACAACATCGACTGATAATAAACAACAACAATGACTGATAATAAACAACAACAATGACTGATGATAAACAACAACAATGACTGATAATAAACAACAACGACTGATAATAAACAACAACAATGACTGATAATAAACAACAACAATGACTGATAATAAACAACAACAATGACTGATGATAAACAACAACAATGACTGATGATAAACAACAACAATGACTGATAATAAACAACAACATCGACTGATAATAAACAACAACAATGACTGATGATAAACAACAACAATGACTGATAATAAACAACAACAATGACTGATAATAAACAACAACATCGACTGATAATAAACAACAACAATGACTGATGATAAACAACAACAATGACTGATGATAAACAACAACAATGACTGATGATAAACAACAACATCGACTGATAATAAACAACAACAATGACTGATAATAAACAACAACAATGACTGATAATAAACAACAACATCGACTGATAATAAACAACAACAATGACTGATAATAAACAACAACAATGACTGATAATAAACAACAACAATGACTGATGATAAACAACAACAATGACTGATAATAAACAACAGCGACTGATAATAAACAACAACATCGACTGATAATAAACAACAACAATGACTGATAATAAACAACAACAATGACTGATAATAAACAACAACAATGACTAATGATAAACAACAACAATGACTGATGATAAACAACAACAATGACTGATAATAAACAACAACAATGACTGATAATAAACAACAACATCGACTGATAATAAACAACAACAATGACTGATAATAAACAACAACATCGACTGATAATAAACAACAACAATGACTGATAATAAACAAGAACAATGACTGATAATAAACAACAACAATGACTGATGATAAACAACAACAACGACTGATAATAAACAACAACAATGACTGATAATAAACAACAACAATGACTGATGATAAACAACAACAATGACTGATAATAAACAACAACGACTGATAATAAACAACAACAATGACTGATAATAAACAACAACAATGACTGATGATAAACAACAACAATGACTGATAATAAACAACAACAATGACTGATAATAAACAACAACAACGACTGATAATAAACAACAACAATGACTGATAATAAACAACAACAATGACTGATGATAAACAACAACAATGACTGATAATAAACAACAACGACTGATAATAAACAACAACAATGACTGATAATAAACAACAACAATGACTGATAATAAACAACAACAATGACTGATGATAAACAACAACAATGACTGATAATAAACAACAACAATGACTGATGATAAACAACAACAATGACTGATAATAAACAACAACATCGACTGATAATAAACAACAACAATGACTGATGATAAACAACAACAATGACTGATGATAAACAACAACAATGACTGATGATAAACAACAACATCGACTGATAATAAACAACAACAATGACTGATAATAAACAACAACAATGACTGATAATAAACAACAACATCGACTGATAATAAACAACAACAATGACTGATAATAAACAACAACAATGACTGATAATAAACAACAAAAATGACTGATAATAAACAACAACAATGACTGATGATAAACAACAACAATGACTGATAATAAACAACAACAATGACTGATAATAAACAACAACAATGTCTGATAATAAACAACAACGTCTGATAACAGTAAAAGATGTTTTTCTTACCACTGGTACATCTGTTTGCCTCTGACCCAAACTCCCCTCACCCCCCAGTTACCAGCCAGAGCCTCATCACTGGTTCCCAGTTACCAGCCAGAGCCTTATCACTGGTTCCCAGTAAAGAACCTGTTTGATCTTCTCTAACAGCTGGTTAAAGATCTCTTACAGATGTTTTAAGACATAAAATGTTCTATGACCTCATAATAAACCCAGAAACATGGTGGATCTGTGAATATCACATACTGGACCGTGATTGGCTCCAGACTGGTTATGATGTCATGCAGGTATGTCCAGCCAGGTGTTAAATTGACATTTCAGGTGAGCTCAGAGAAACTTTCCTCTGTTCCCGTCGTCATGTTTGATTCATCTGAAGTCTCTCTGTGTCGCTCTGATTGGTCAGGATCAGCCGCCATGATGGCGCCGATCAGAGGACGGACAGGAAGTCTGAACCTGCTGCACTTCCTGTTAGGTGAGTTACAAAACAAAAGCATCAGTGAGAGTTTACAGGTGGAGTTAAATCAGCTGAATAATTACCTGTCTGTCTCTCTACCTGTCTGTCTCTCAGGTGTGTTCCTGGTTGAAGCAGGTGTCTGTCTGGAGCTTCTTCCTTCAGCGTCTAAAGTTCTCCTGAACTCAAACTCCAACTACACTGTGGTCAGTACCTGTCTGTCTCTCTACCTGTCTGTCTCTCTACCTGTCTATCTCTCTATCAATCAATCAATCAATCAATCAATCTTTATTTATATAGCGCCATATCACAACAGAAGTCATCTCAAGGCACTTTTCACATAGAGCAGGTCAAGACCGAACTCTTTAATTTACAGAGACCCAACAATTCCCCCATGAGCAGCACTTGGCGACAGCGGTAAGGAAAAACTCCCCTTTAACGGGTAGAAACCTCAAGCAGACCCCGGCTCTTGGTGGGCGGCCATCTGCTTTGACCGGTTGGGTTGAGAGAGAGAAAGAGAGAGGGAAAGGGGGGGGGGACAGAAGAAAAACAATCATAACGACAACAACAAGCACAAGCAGCAACAGCCAGGGAAGGACGCCAACAGGACTGTGAAGGACCGCGAAGGCTCGGCCCAGAACCCAGGGTTTACTGTGAGATGAGAAAGCACAAAAAAACTCTGGGGAAGAAGCAAAGTTAGTGACATGCATTGATGTTACATGAATGCATACAGATGGAGAGGAGGAGGAGGAGAGAGGAGCTCAGTGCATCATGGGAAGTCCCCCAGCAGTCTAGGCCTATAGCAGCATAACTAAGGGCTGATCCAAGGCGAGCCTGGTCGGCCCTAACTATAAGCTTTATCAAAAAGGAAAGTTTTAAGCCTACTCTTAAACATAGAGAGGGTGTCTGCACCCCGGACTGAATCCGGTAGATGGTTCCATAGAAGAGGAGCCTGATAGCTGAAGGCTCTGCCTCCCATTCTACTTTTAAAGACTGTAGGAACCACCAGTAAGCTGCATACTGGGAGCACAGTGTTCTAGTGGGATAATACGGTACTATGAGCTCTTCAAGATATGATGGTGTCTGACCATTAAGGGCTTTGTAAGTTAGGAGAAGGATTTTAAATTCTATTCTAGATTTTACAGGAAGCCAATGTAGTGAAGCTAAAATGGGAGAAATGTGGTCTCTTTTTCTAGTTTTAGTCAGCATTCTGGACCAGCTGGAGAGTCTTTAGAGACTTGTTAGAGCAGCCTGATAATAAGGAATTACAATAATCCAGCCTAGAAGTAACAAATGCGTGAACTAGTTTTTCTGCATCTTTTAGGGACAGGATGTGCCTGATTTTTGTGATATTACGTAAGTGAAAAAAGGCAGTCCTTGAGATTTGATTTATGTGGGAGTTAAAGGACATATCCTGATCAAAGATAACTCCCAGATTCCTTACGGTGGTGCTGGAGGCCAGGGTAATGCCATCCAGAGTAGCTTTATCATTAGATAATGTGTTTCTAAGGTGTTTAGGGCCAAACACAATAACTTCAGTTTTATCTGAGTTTAGTAGTAGAAAACTGCAGGTCATCCAGGTCTTTATGTCGTTAAGGCATGTTTGGAGTTTGTTTAACTGATTGGTTTCATCAGGCTTCATTGATAAATATAATTGGGTGTCATCTGCATAACAATGAACATTTATGGAGTGTTTCCTAATAATATTACCTAAAGTAAGCATATACAAGGTGAATAGAATTGGTCCAAGTACAGAACCTTGTGGAACTCCGTGTCTAACTTTTGCCTTCATGGAGGATTCATCATTAACATGTACAAACTGAAATCGGTCTGATAAATAGGACTTAAAGCAGCTTAATGCAGTTCCTTTAATGCCAATTAAATGTTCCAGTCTCTGTAATAGGATTTGATGGTCAGTTGTGTTGAATGCAGCACTAAGATCTAACAGGACAAGTATAGAGACAAATCCTTTGTTCGATGCAATTAGGAGGTCTACCTGTCTGTCTCTCTACCTGTCTGTCTCTCTACCTGTCTATGTCTCTACCTGTCTGTCTCTCCAGGTGTGTTCAGGTACCTGTCTGTCTCTGCAGGTGTGTTCAGGTACCTGTCTGTCTCTGCAGGTGTGTTCAGGTACCTGTCTGTCTCTCCAGGTGTGTTCAGGTACCTGTCTGTCTCTGCAGGTGTGTTCAGGTACCTGTCTGTCTCTGCAGGTGTGTTCAGGTACCTGTCTGTCTCTGCAGGTGTGTTCAGGTACCTGTCTGTCTCTCCAAGTGTGTTCAGGTACCTGTCTGTCTGTACAGGTGTGTTCAGGTACCTGTCTGTCTCTGCAGGTGTGTTCAGGTACCTGACTGTCTCTGCAGGTGTGTTCAGGTACCTGTCTGTCTCTCCAGGTGTGTTCAGGTACCTGTCTGTCTCTCCAAGTGTGTTCAGGTACCTGACTGTCTCTGCAGGTGTGTTCAGGTACCTGTCTGTCTCTCCAGGTGTGTTCGGGGTGGAGTCAGGTGACCTGGCGGTTACCTCAGGACATTCAGGTGGGCGGGGTTACTGTGGAGACACAGGGCTCCAGCAGCGTCCTGCAGCTCCTGAACGCCACCTGGAGGAATTCTGGGAGATACACGTGTGAAGAGGAGTTCCCTGACGAGAGCCGAGAGGTCGACGTATTCATACCTGGACAAGGTGAGCGTGATGTTTATCATGTATCGATCTGTTCTCTCCACCGCTTAAAACTAACTTAAAAATTAAAAACAATAAACATGAAATTAATCCCCGACCCCCGACCCCGACCCCGACCCCGACCCCCGACCCCTGACCCCTGACCCCCGACCCCCGACCCCCCCAGGTCCTGAGGAATGGTTCGTCCCGCTCGGTCCAGGTGTGGTGATGAAGGAGTCGGAGGAAGATACCATCCCCTGCGTGGTGTCTGACCCGCAGCTCAGTGTCACGCTGTACGAGGGTCGCAACAGGATCCCGGTTACCGGGACGACGTATGAGCCGGGCCGCGGCTTCACAGGTCGTCTGAACGACACGTCATACGTGTGCGTGGCGTCACGCGGAGCCGAGGAGAGAGAGTCACAGGTGTACTACGTCTACAGCATCATAGGTGAGACCTGTCTGTCTGTCACCTGTCTGTCTGTCATCTGTCTGTCTGTCACCTGTCTGTCTGTCACCTGTCTGTCTCTCACCTGTCTGTCTGTCACCTGTCTGTCTGTCTGTCACCTGTCTGTCTGTCACCTGTCTGTCTGTCATCTGTCTGTCTGTCACCTGTCTGTCTGTCACCTGTCTGTCTCTCACCTGTCTGTCTGTCACCTGTCTGTCTGTCTGTCAGCTGTCTGTCTGTCACCTGTCTGTCTGTCACCTGTCTGTCTGTCACCTGTCTGTCTGTCTGTCTGTCAGCTGTCTGTCTGTCAGCTGTCTGTCTGTCACTTGTCTGTCTGTCATCTGTCTGTCTCTCACCTGTCTGTCTGTCACCTGTCTGTCTGTCACCTGTCTGTCTGTCTGTCAGCTGTCTGTCTGTCACCTGTCTGTCTCTCACCTGTCTGTCTGTCACCTGTCTGTCTGTCTGTCAGCTGTCTGTCTGTCACCTGTCTGTCTGTCACCTGTCTGTCTGTCACCTGTCTGTCTCTCACCTGTCTCTCCAGGTGTGTTCAGGTCTGTCACCTGTCTGTCTGTCTGTCTGTCAGCTGTCTGTCTGTCACCTGTCTGTCTGTCACCTGTCTGTCTGTCATCTGTCTGTCTGTCATCTGTCTGTCTCTCACCTGTCTGTCTCTCACCTGTCTGTCTGTCACCTGTCTGTCTGTCATCTGTCTGTCTCTCACCTGTCTGTCTGTCATCTGTCTGTCTCTCACCTGTCTGTCTCTCACCTGTCTGTCTCTAACCTGTCTGTCTCACCTGTCTGTCTGTCATCTGTCTGTCTGTCACCTGTCTGTCTGTCTGTCACCTGTCTGTCTGTCACCTGTCTGTCTGTCACCTGTCTGTCTCTCACCTGTCTCTCCAGGTGTGTTCAGGTCTGTCACCTGTCTGTCTGTCTGTCACCTGTCTGTCTGTCTGTCTGTCTGTCACCTGTCTGTCTGTCACCTGTCTGTCTGTCATCTGTCTGTCTGTCATCTGTCTGTCTCTCACCTGTCTGTCTCTCACCTGTCTGTCTGTCACCTGTCTGTCTGTCATCTGTCTGTCTCTCACCTGTCTGTCTCTCACCTGTCTGTCTGTCATCTGTCTGTCTCTCACCTGTCTGTCTCTCACCTGTCTGTCTCTAACCTGTCTGTCTCACCTGTCTGTCTGTCATCTGTCTGTCTCTCACCTGTCTGTCTGTCAGCTGTCTGTCTGTCACCTGTCTGTCTGTCACCTGTCTGTCTGTCATCTGTCTGTCACCTGTCTGTCTCTCACCTGTCTGTCTGTCACCTGTCTGTCTGTCATCTGTCTGTCTGTCATCTGTCTGTCTGTCATCTGTCTGTCACCTGTCTGTCTGTCACCTGTCTGTCTGTCACCTGTCTGTCTGTCATCTGTCTGTCACCTGTCTGTCTCTCACCTGTCTGTCTGTCACCTGTCTGTCTCTCACCTGTCTGTCTCTCACCTGTCTGTCTGTCACCTGTCTGTCTGTCTGTCACCTGTCTGTCTGTCTGTCTGTCACCTGTCTGTCTGTCACCTGTCTGTCTGTCTGTCAGCTGTCTGTCTGTCACCTGTCTGTCTGTCACCTGTCTGTCTGTCACCTGTCTGTCTCTCACCTGTCTCTCCAGGTGTGTTCAGGTCTGTCACCTGTCTGTCTGTCTGTCACCTGTCTGTCTGTCTGTCTGTCAGCTGTCTGTCTGTCACCTGTCTGTCTGTCACCTGTCTGTCTGTCATCTGTCTGTCTGTCATCTGTCTGTCTCTCACCTGTCTGTCTCTCACCTGTCTGTCTGTCACCTGTCTGTCTGTCATCTGTCTGTCTCTCACCTGTCTGTCTGTCATCTGTCTGTCTCTCACCTGTCTGTCTCTCACCTGTCTGTCTCTAACCTGTCTGTCTCACCTGTCTGTCTGTCATCTGTCTGTCTGTCACCTGTCTGTCTGTCTGTCACCTGTCTGTCTGTCACCTGTCTGTCTGTCACCTGTCTGTCTCTCACCTGTCTCTCCAGGTGTGTTCAGGTCTGTCACCTGTCTGTCTGTCTGTCACCTGTCTGTCTGTCTGTCTGTCAGCTGTCTGTCTGTCACCTGTCTGTCTGTCACCTGTCTGTCTGTCATCTGTCTGTCTGTCATCTGTCTATCTCTCACCTGTCTGTCTCTCACCTGTCTGTCTGTCACCTGTCTGTCTGTCATCTGTCTGTCTCTCACCTGTCTGTCTCTCACCTGTCTGTCTGTCATCTGTCTGTCTCTCACCTGTCTGTCTCTCACCTGTCTGTCTCTAACCTGTCTGTCTCACCTGTCTGTCTGTCATCTGTCTGTCTCTCACCTGTCTGTCTGTCAGCTGTCTGTCTGTCACCTGTCTGTCTGTCACCTGTCTGTCTGTCATCTGTCTGTCACCTGTCTGTCTCTCACCTGTCTGTCTGTCACCTGTCTGTCTGTCATCTGTCTGTCTGTCATCTGTCTGTCTGTCATCTGTCTGTCACCTGTCTGTCTGTCACCTGTCTGTCTGTCACCTGTCTGTCTGTCATCTGTCTGTCACCTGTCTGTCTCTCACCTGTCTGTCTGTCACCTGTCTGTCTGTCACCTGTCTGTCTGTCACCTGTCTGTCTCTCACCTGTCTGTCTGTCACCTGTCTGTCTGTCACCTGTCTGTCTGTCTGTCACCTGTCTGTCTGTCTGTCTGTCAGCTGTCTGTCTGTCACCTGTCTGTCTGTCACCTGTCTGTCTGTCATCTGTCTGTCTGTCATCTGTCTGTCTCTCACCTGTCTGTCTCTCACCTGTCTGTCTGTCACCTGTCTGTCTGTCATCTGTCTGTCTCTCACCTGTCTGTCTCTCACCTGTCTGTCTGTCATCTGTCTGTCTCTCACCTGTCTGTCTCTCACCTGTCTGTCTCTAACCTGTCTGTCTCACCTGTCTGTCTGTCATCTGTCTGTCTGTCACCTGTCTGTCTGTCTGTCACCTGTCTGTCTGTCACCTGTCTGTCTGTCACCTGTCTGTCTCTCACCTGTCTCTCCAGGTGTGTTCAGGTCTGTCACCTGTCTGTCTGTCTGTCACCTGTCTGTCTGTCTGTCTGTCAGCTGTCTGTCTGTCACCTGTCTGTCTGTCACCTGTCTGTCTGTCATCTGTCTGTCTGTCATCTGTCTGTCTCTCACCTGTCTGTCTCTCACCTGTCTGTCTGTCACCTGTCTGTCTGTCATCTGTCTGTCTCTCACCTGTCTGTCTCTCACCTGTCTGTCTGTCATCTGTCTGTCTCTCACCTGTCTGTCTCTCACCTGTCTGTCTCTAACCTGTCTGTCTCACCTGTCTGTCTGTCATCTGTCTGTCTCTCACCTGTCTGTCTGTCAGCTGTCTGTCTGTCACCTGTCTGTCTGTCACCTGTCTGTCTGTCATCTGTCTGTCACCTGTCTGTCTCTCACCTGTCTGTCTGTCACCTGTCTGTCTGTCATCTGTCTGTCTGTCATCTGTCTGTCTGTCATCTGTCTGTCACCTGTCTGTCTGTCACCTGTCTGTCTGTCACCTGTCTGTCTGTCATCTGTCTGTCACCTGTCTGTCTCTCACCTGTCTGTCTGTCACCTGTCTGTCTCTCACCTGTCTGTCTGTCACCTGTCTGTCTCTCACCTGTCTGTCTGTCACCTGTCTGTCTGTCACCTGTCTGTCTGTCATCTGTCTGTCTGTCTGTCACCTGTCTGTCTGTCACCTGTCTGTCTCTAACCTGTCTGTCTCACCTGTCTGTCTGTCATCTGTCTGTCTGTCATCTGTCTGTCTCTCACCTGTCTGTCTCTAACCTGTCTGTCTCACCTGTCTGTCTCTAACCTGTCTGTCTCACCTGTCTGTCTCTCACCTGTCTGTCTCTAACCTGTCTGTCTCACCTGTCTGTCTGTCATCTGTCTGTCTGTCATCTGTCTGTCTCTCACCTGTCTGTCTCTCACCTGTCTGTCTGTCATCTGTCTGTCTCTCACCTGTCTGTCTCTCACCTGTCTGTCTCTAACCTGTCTGTCTCACCTGTCTGTCTGTCAGCTGTCTGTCTGTCACCTGTCTGTCTGTCACCTGTCTGTCTGTCATCTGTCTGTCACCTGTCTGTCTGTCAGCTGTCTGTCTGTCACCTGTCTGTCTGTCACCTGTCTGTCTGTCATCTGTCTGTCACCTGTCTGTCACCTGTCTGTCTGTCAGCTGTCTGTCTGTCACCTGTCTGTCTGTCACCTGTCTGTCTGTCATCTGTCTGTCACCTGTCTGTCTGTCATCTGTCTGTCTGTCATCTGTCTGTCTGTCACCTGTCTGTCTGTCATCTGTCTGTCTGTCATCTGTCTGTCACCTGTCTGTCTGTCACCTGTCTGTCTGTCACCTGTCTGTCTGTCATCTGTCTGTCACCTGTCTGTCTGTCATCTGTCTGTCTGTCATCTGTCTGTCACCTGTCTGTCTGTCACCTGTCTGTCTGTCATCTGTCTGTCTGTCACCTGTCTGTCTGTCATCTGTCTGTCTGTCACCTGTCTGTCTGTCACCTGTCTGTCTGTCACCTGTCTGTCCCTCACCTGTCTGTCTGTCACCTGTCTGTCTCTCACCTGTTTGTCTGTCACCTGTCTGTCTCTCACCTGTCTGTCTGTCACCTGTCTGTCCCTCACCTGTCTGTCTGTCACCTGTCTGTCTCTCACCTGTCTGTCTCTCCCCTGTCTGTCTGTCACCTGTCTCTCACCTGTCTGCCTGTCACCTGTCTGTCTCTCACCTGTCTGTCTGTCACCTGCTTGTCTGTCACCTGTCTGTCTGTCACCTGTCTGTCTGTCATCTGTCTGTCTCTCACCTGTCTGTCTGTCTGTCACCTGTCTGTCTCTCACCTGACTGTCTGTCACCTGACTGTCTCTCACCTGTCTGTCTGTCACCTGTCTGTCTCTCCCCTGTCTGTCTGTCACCTGTCTGTCTCTCCCCTGTCTGTCTGTCACCTGTCTGTCTGTCACCTGCTTGTCTGTCACCTGTCTGTCTGTCACCTGTCTGTCTCTCACCTGACTGTCTGTCACCTGACTGTCTCTCACCTGACTGTCTGTCACCTGTCTGTCTCTCACCTGTCTGTCTGTCTGTCACCTGTCTGTCTCTCACCTGACTGTCTGTCACCTGACTGTCTCTCACCTGTCTGTCTGTCACCTGTCTGTCTCTCACCTGTCTGTCTGTCACCTGTCTGTCTCTCAGTGCCTCAGCAGATGGAGGTGGAGCTGACCGTGTCCAGCCGGGTGTTGAAGCAGGGGGAGCCTCTGACAGTAAACTGCACCGTCTCAGACACTGACATGGTCTTCTTCTCCTGGGTCTTTCCCCGCAGACAGGTACCTATTTATGTCAACTATGATGTCATCAAGCGGTATGACCTCACCAGTTCTTATTAATATGTTTCTCACGTGTTGATTCAGGAGATCGAGCCACTGACAGACTTCCTGCCCAATCGAATCCGCTCCTTCGTTAACATCTCCACGGCAACGCTTGCAGATTCTGGTAGGTCACTGATAACGCTGACTACTGCTGCCTGACAGGCGGCTCTGAGGGTTCATTGATCACCACGGTAACTCATTAGTGATGTACAGTATGTCCCTGTCATGTGTTTGGGTTACCATGGTGACGTGTATGAGGTTGTATGTTGTGTGTCTCCTGTAGGTGTGTATGTGTGTGCAGTGCAGGAAACGATGCAGGGACAAACTGTGGAGAAAAACATCACAATAACAGTACTGGGTGAGCACACACACACACACACACACACTCACACACACACACACACTCACACACACACACTCACACTCACACACACACACACACACTCACACACACACACATGCACACACACACACACACTCACACACACACACACACATGCACACACACACACACACACACACACTCACACACACACACACACACACACACATGCACACACACACACACACACACACACACACACACACACACACACTCACACATATAAACACACACATGCACACACACACACACACACACACTCACACACACGCACTCACACTCACGCACACGCACACGCACACAGGTAACCTGTCTGTCTCTCTGCAGATCGGGGTTATGTGTACCTGCGTGCAGGTGAGACCAACGTGTCGACCCTCCTCCACCACACGGTGGAGCTCAGCGTGGAGGTCGATGCCCACCCTGCCCCCACAGTCATCTGGACCAAACAGAACCAAACTGTTGCCACGGAAACCACCTCTGTCACAACCACACACCTGACTGACAGCAGGTACATCCAACATCTGTCTGACTGGATCATTATTGAGTTAACTGATTGATTGATTGATTGATTGATCTGCAGGTATGTGAGCACGGTGACGCTGGTTCGAGTCCAGATGGATCAGTCAGGAAGTTACACAGCGACTGTTTCCAACGACGACGACGCTGCAGAGGTCGTCTTCTACCTGGAGGTCAAAGGTCAGAGAGACAGAAAGGCAGGCAGAGAGACAGACAGATAACTGACAGTTAGGCAGCTCACTGTGTGTGTGTGTGTGTGTGTGTGTGTGTGTGTGTGTGTGTGTGTGTGTGTGTGTGTGTGTAGCGCCCCCCCAGGATCACGTCTCTGTCGGAGGTCGGCAGTAAGGCGGTGCTGTGTGTCAGTGAGGGAGCTCCGCCCCCATCTGTCACCTGGTACACTTGTCACAGCTCACACAGGTAAACACACACACACACACACACACACACACACACACACACATCCATGTTACCATGGTAACGGTCTCCTCTAGGTGCCATAACATGACGGGCAGCTGGAGGAGCCAATCAGGAGCCTCTGGGGGCGTGGCTGTGCAGGAGAACATCACAGAGGTGGAGGAGAGAGGAGTCACTCAGGTAAACATCATCACTGTGATGTCATCAGAGAGCAGAGAGATGATGATGATGATGATGATGATGATGATGAAGATGATGATGAAGGTGCCTCTCACCTGTGCAGGTACGCAGTCTATTGACTCTGCAGAGTCTCAGCTCTCTGTCAGCTGTTCGCTGTGAAGCCAAAAACTCTGCAGGACGAAGAGCCAGAGACCTGCGAATACTGTCCTCCTGTAAGTACTAATACTGCAGTACTACTGCAGTACACTATCATACTGACCTGCGAATACTGTCCTCCTGTAAGTACTAATACTGCAGTACTAATGCAGTCCTACTGCAGTACACCATAATACTGACAGACTATTTGTCTCCCTGTCTCTCTCTCTGTCTCCAGCTCTCCTGTCCCAGGTTGCGGTGTTGGCGGCGGTTTTGGTTCTGGTTGTCATCGCGATCATCTTCCTCATCATCCTCATTGTCCTCTGGAGAAAAGTTAGTATTCCTCAGTAGTAACTCAATAGTGACTCAGCAGTACCTCAGTAGTAATGCAGGAGTAACTCAGTAGTGACTCAGCAGTACCTCAGTAGTAATGCAGTAGTAACTCAATAGTGACTCAGCAGTACCTCAGTAGTAATGCAGTAGTAACTCAGTAGTGACTCAGCAGTACCTCAGTAGTAATGCAGTAGTAACTCAGTAGTGACTCAGCAGTACCTCAGTAGTAATGCAGTAGTAACTCAGTAGTAACTCAGCAGTACTTCAGTAGTAATGCAGTAGTAACTCAGTAGTGACTCAGCAGTACCTCAGTAGTAATGCAGTAGTAACTCAGTAGTGACTCAGCAGTACCTCAGTAGTAATGCAGTAGTAACTCAGTAGTGACTCAGCAGTACCTCAGTAGTAATGCAGTAGTAACTCAGTAGTGACTCAGCAGTACTTCAGTAGTAATGCAGTAGTAACTCAGTAGTGACTCAGCAGTACCTCAGTAGTAATGCAATAGTAACTCAGTAGTGACTCAGCAGTACCTCAGTAGCACTTAAATCAATTAAATCCAAAGTAAACAAAAGAAGAGTCATACTTAGAAATCTGGTAAAAATTAAAACCACTACTGCAACAGTTCAACAAAATAAGAGAATTAAATGTGGACTCTTGAACATTAGATCTCTGTCATCTGAAGCCGTATTAGTAAACGATTTAATCTCAGATCATCATATTGATTGATTGTCTTACTGAAACCTGGCTGTGTCATGAAGAACATGTCAGTCTAAATGAATCCAGTCCTCCCAGTCATATTAATACTCACATTCCTCCAGACACTGGCCGAGGAGGAGGAGTCGCAGCCTAATTATCAACTCTAGACCTGAACTTCATTATAACTCATTAGAAAGTCTTGTTCTTAGTCTCTCAGCCAACCTGGAAAACTTTACAGCCAGTTCTATGTGTTATAGTGAACCGTCCTCCTGGTCCGTACTCTGAACTCTTATCTGAATTCTCAGAGTTTTTGTCGTATTTAGTCCTTAGTACAGATAAAGTAATTATAGTAGGTGATTTTAATATTCATGTGGACGTTGATAGTGACAGTCTCAGCACTGCATTTATCTCATTATTAGACTCAACTGGCTTCTCTCAGTGTGTAAATAATCCCACTCACTGTCTGAACCACACCCTCCACCTTGTTCTGACTTATGGGATCGTATTGAACATTTAATAATTTTTCCACAAAATCCTATTTTATCAGATCATTACTTAATAACTTTTGAATTCCTATTACTGGATTACACACCATTAGACAAAAATGTCCTCACTAGATGTCTCTCTGATAGTGTTGTAGATAAATTTAAGGAAGCAGTTCCATCAGTACTGAATTCACTGCCATGTCTCAATACTACAGAGGACTCTTATGTTAACTTTAGTTCCTCCCAAACTGATCATCTTATTGATAGTGCTGCAGGCTCATTACGAATAACACTCGACTCCATCGCCCCCTTAAAAAGGAAGATAATAAAACATAAGAGGTTAGCTCCATGGTTTAACTCCCAAACCCGCAAATTAAAGCAAACATCATGAAAATTGGAAAGGATTTGGCGTTCCAGCAAACTAGAAGAATCTCGCTTAGTCTGGCAAGATAGTGTTAAAACATATAGGAAGGCCCTCTGTAATGCCAGAGCCGCCTATTACTCAGCATTAATAGAAGAGAATAAAAACTGCCCTAGGTTCCTTTTCAGCACTTTGGCCAGGCTGACAAAGAGTCATAACTCTACTGATCCATGTATTCCTATAGCTCTCAGTAGTAACGACTTTATGAGCTTCTTTAATGATAAAATTCTAACTATTAGAGACAAAATTAACCACCTCCTGCCCTCAACAGGCACCGTTCTCTCCCCAAACACAGGAACCTTGGTAATGGCAGTAAATCCTGACATATATTTGGACTGTTTTTCTCCAGTAGACTTGTCTGAACTAACTTCAATGATTTGTTCAGCTAAACCATCAACCTGTCTCTTAGATCCCATCCCAACTAGGCTGCTTAAGGAAGTCTTACCCTTAGTATGCACTTCTTTACTAGATATGATCAATCTGTCTTTAGTAACAGGCTATGTACCACAGTCCTTTAAAGTAGCTGTAATTAAACCTCTTCTTAAGAAGCCTACTCTTGATTCAGGTGTTTTAGCCAATTATAGACCTATATCTAACCTTCCATTTCTCTCTAAGATCCTTGAGAAAGCAGTCTCTAATCAGTTATGTGACTTTCTACATAACAATAGTTTATTTGAGGATTTTCAGTCAGGATTTAGAGGCATCATAGCACAGAGACAGCACTGATGAAAGTCACTAATGACCTCCTAACTGCATCAGACAAAGGATTTGTCTCTGTACTTGTCCTGTTAGATCTTAGCTCAAGCACTGTTGCTGGAGCTGAATCATGTTTAGTCTTTTGTCGACTCTTCTTGTTTGTTCAGAAACCTCGTTATGAAGTTCGTTGGAAGGTGATCGAGTCAGTGAGTCCTGATGGACAGCAGTACACCTACCTCGACCCCGCCCACCTGCCATACAGCTCCACCTGGGAAATACCACGAGACAACGTAGTACTAGGTAATACTGATAACACATAGTAACAGGTAATCCCCAGAGATAATGTAGTACTGGGTAATCCCCAGATAGGACGACATTAATCCCAGAGACTATAGAGTACAAGGTATTATTCAGACATCAGGTAGTACGAGGTAATCCCAGAAATAATTAAATACTATGTAATCCCTAAAATGATGTAGTATAGGGAAAGACCACATTGTACTAGGGAATCCCCCGGAGCAGGTATTATATTAAACTACAAAATTTATTCTGAATTAATCCTGAATTCATCTTGAATTAACCCTGGATTAATTAATCCTGTTTCAATCATGTCAGACGTTTGCTCTTTCAGAATAATCTGTCTGTCTCTCTGCCTGTCTGCCTGTCTGTCTGTCTGTCTGTCTGCCTGCCTGTCTGTCTGTTTCTCTGTCTGTCTGTCTGTCTGTCTGTCTGCCTGCCTGTCTGCCTGTCTGTCTGTCTGCCTGCCTGCCTGTCTGTCTGTCTGTCTGTCTGCCTGTCTGTCTGTCTGCCTGCCTGTCTGTCTGTCTGCCTGTCTGTCTGTCTGTCTGTCTGTCTGCCTGTCTGTCTGTCTGTCTGTCTGTCTGCCTGTCTGTCTGTCTGTCTATCTGCCTGTCTGTCTGCCTGTCTGTCTGTCTGTCTGCCTGTCTGTCTGCCTGCCTGCCTGTCTGTCTGTCTGTCTGTCTGCCTGCCTGTCTGTCTGTCTGCCTGTCTGTCTGTCTGTCTGTCTGTCTGCCTGTCTGTCTGTCTGTCTATCTGCCTGTCTGTCTGCCTGTCTGTCTGTCTGTCTGCCTGTCTGTCTGCCTGTCTGTCTGTCTGTCTGCCTGTCTGTCTGTCTCCAGGTCAGGTGTTGGGTTCAGGTGCGTTTGGTCGTGTTGTCGAGGCGACGGTCTCTGGTCTTCTTCACTCTCACTCTACGACTAAAGTGGCTGTGAAGATGGTCAAACGTACGTGTCTGTCAGTAAAATCACAGTCTTATAATATATATATATATATAATCTGCTGTGTGTTCATCATGTTTCCTTTAAGTGAAATATTCAAAGCATAAACTCTGTGTTTTCATGTCTGCATCAGATGGAAATATTCCACGTCTGCTGCTTCATTTCAGACACATTTCATGAAAACTAAGATTTGACATGTTTGGAAACGTTGACATCATCTCCACAATTTAAAATAAAGTTCCTGTTTTAAAGTCTTAATGTCTTACCAGACGACCTCATTTTGTGTACAAGCCTGAAAATAATGTACTCAAAATAAAAAGGTTTGATTACAGTCATAACCCTGCTGTCATTTCAAAGGCAAATCTTTAAATTTCACAAACAAAAAGTCAGAATAAGTATGAATTATCCTGAACATAAGGCTACCAAGGCTAAAGTGTCCTGTGTGTGTGTGTGTGTGTGTGTGTGTGTGTGTATGTGTGTGTGTGTGTGTGTGTGTGATCAGAAAGCAGTGGTGCAGTTCAGTCTCTGATGTCGGAGTTGAAGGTTTTGGTTCATCTCGGTCCTCACCTGAACGTTGTAAATCTGCTCGGAGCGTGCACTAGAGGAGGTACCCGCTTTAATCCTGACTTAATCATAAACTGACCCAAAACTAATCCTGACTTTATCCTAGACTAATCCTAAACTAATCCTGACTTTATCCTAGACTAATCCTGACTTTATCCTAGACTAATCCTAAACTAATCCTGACTTTATCCTAGACTAATCCTAAACTAATCCTGACTTTATCCTAGACTAATCCTAAACTAATCCTGACTTTATCCTAGACTAATCCTGACTTTATCCTAGACTAATCCTAAACTAATCCTGACTTTATCCTAGACTAATCCTAAACTAATCCTGACTTTATCCTAGACTAATCCCGACTTTATCCTAGACTGATCCTGACTTTATCCTAGACTAATCCTAAACTAATCCCGACTTTATCCTAGACTAATCCTAAACTAATCCTGACTTTATCCTAGACTAATCCTGACTTTATCCTAGACTAATCCTAAACTAATCCCGACTTTATCCTAGACTAATCCTAAACTAATCCTGACTTTATCCTAGACTAATCCTAGACTAATCCTGACTTTATCCTAGACTAATCCTGACTTTATCCTAGACTGATCCTAAACTAATCCTGACTTTATCCTAGACTAATCCTAAACTAATCCTGACTTTATCCTAGACTAATCCTGACTTTATCCTAGACTAATCCTGACTTTATCCTAGACTAATTCTAAACTAATCCTGACTTTATCCTAGACTAATCCTAAACTAATCCTGACTTTATCCTAGACTAATCCTAGACTGATCCTGACTTTATCCTAGACTAATCCTGACTTTATCCTAGACTGATCCTAAACTAATCCTGACTTTATCCTAGACTAATCCTGACTTTATCCTAGACTAATCCTAAACTAATCCTGACTTCATCCTAGACTAATCCTGACTTTATCCTAGACTAATCCTGACTTTATCCTAGACTGATCCTAAACTAATCCTGACTTTATCCTAGACTAATCCTAAACTAATCCTGACTTTATCCTAGACTAATCCTAAACTAATCCTGACTTTATCCTAGACTAATCCTAAACTAATCCTGACTTCATCCTAGACTAATCCTGACTTTATCCTAGACTAATCCTGACTTTATCCTAGACTGATCCTAAACTAATCCTGACTTTATCCTAGACTAATCCTGACTTTATCCTAGACTAATCCTGACTTTATCCTAAACTAATCCTGACTTTATCCTAGACTAATCCTGACTTTATCCTAGACTAATCCTGACTTCATCCTAAACTAATCCTGACTTTATCCTAGACTAATCCTGTCTTAATCCTAAACAAATCTTAAAATAATCCTGATTTAATTCTAGATTACTCCTGTACTAATCCTACACTAATCCTACACTAATCCTGATGTAATCCTAGAGTTACAGTAACCTGAATCCTGTATTAATCTTAAACTAATCCTGACTTAATCCTAGATTAATCCTAAAATAATCATCTACAAACCTCAAACTAAGCCTGATTTAATCCTAGACTAATCTAAATTCTACATAAATTCTTCTACTAATCCTAAACTAATCCTTGATTAATTCTATATAAACCTCAATGTTAAACCTAACCTTCCTTCTCTTTGTTTCTGTCAGTGTGACTCATGATGTAAAACTATTTGTCTTTCAGTGGTGTCTGGCTCGGTTTCTGTCTGATCAGATACACAGATGCTTATCAATGCTTAACATAACTGCGACACCTGAGGTCTGAACTAGAAGCAGGTTCAACATATCCAGGATATCTTCTGGTTAGCTGGCTTCATTGAGCCTCACATTGTCCGTCCAGAACCAGAACTATGAAGCTGTTACCAACCAGCTCAGTCAACTCTGGTTTAACAGCTGTCGTTAATAACGAGTGACGTCATCAGAACCATGAATGAAGTTCTTCATATGAGATGAGATGAAACAGTGAAACCAAGAACCTGCAGATTCAACCAAATGAATGTAAACGAGCCTGTAATCATACAACAAACACTAGAAATCATAAATAAATCAAATACATGTAGGAATTATTCTATATGACTGAAGTATAGAGGGAGTATTTTCACTGTTTAGAAACCATCTGAATATGTCACATAACAAACTTAAAGTAACGTCAGACTGTTTCTGCTGCTGAAGCAAAGAGTGTAAAAGTATTTAATGACTGATGATTTATAATCATGGAGCCAATTAACAGTGAGGATTATTGATCTCTGGTGTTTATCTGCAGTTGTCTGATGTTATTCTGACTGCAGCCATGAATCAGAGAGTAAAATCACTATTAAACTATTAAAATATGTGTTTAGTGTCGTAAACGATCTCCTTGGACTTTTGTCCATGTCGGGATCCTGTAGGAATGATGACTCTTTTTTTCCAGTGATGTGATTGGTCAGTGGTCGGAGTGTTGATCCTGCTCCGGAGCAGGTTAACTGTTCAGCATCAGTTACCATGGTGATGAACCCTGGTAAGAGGTGAACCGCATGTTGTAGGACTGAAAACCCAGAGTTACACCTGAAGTTACCTGCTGACCACAAACCTGCTTCCTGGTTCAGACCTCTGAACTTTACCTGTTGGTCTCTCCAGGTCCTGTCTATCTGATCACCGAGTTCTGTCGTCATGGAGACCTGGTGAACTACCTGCAGCGGAACAAACACACCTTCCTACAGAGTGACGCACACACCAAGAGGTCAACACACACACACACACACACACACATTCAGTATAATAAATAAAATAATATAATAAATAATGTCTGAAACGTGGTGTCGTCTGCAGCGATGCTGACGGAGGCTACATGGACATGAATAAAGAGGAGAGCGTTCAGTACGTCGCCATGCAGGAGCTCAGCTACGCCGACATCGAACCCGCGGTGTACGAGACGCCGTACACCTCACCAGGTGACACAAACACAACGAGTGAACCTGTCTGAGTGTGGATCATATTTATACCGAACTATTATTAATCATAAAAACTTTATTGACATAGAACATTTGATATGAATAGATGCAATACAGGAATATTAATGACAGTTTACACTGATGACTAATCTGACAAATGTTTCATTGTCACTTTAAACAGTTATTATTTTATAGAACTGACTGTTTCACATTATTATAAAATTATGTTACATTTCATCAATATGATTATTAACAAAGTTAAATTAATACTAATTTATTGACATGTAAAAAGTGTTTTCTTAATTGTGACACAGTTGTTAGATGTATTACATGTTCTCTCCTGTATGAAAAGTCTTACATCAATAATGTAAAACTGGATTTAGATGAATGGTATTGATTAAGTATATTGATCTGAGTGATGTGACTCGTTTTGTTTTCCTCCTTCAGACCAGCAGGAGGCGTCGTCTCTCCTCCTCAGTGACTCTCCTCTCCTCAGCCTCAACGACCTCCTCAGCTTCTCCTACCAGATCTCTCAGGCCATGGACTTCCTCTCGTCCAGAAACGTACGGTCACTGATCAGTACAGTATCACTAATCACTTCACAGCTGATCAATACATCACTAATCACTTCACAGCTGATCAATACATCACTAATCACTTCACAGCTGATCAATACATCACTGATCACTACACAGCTGATCAATACATCACTAATCACTTCACAGCTGATCAGTACATCACTGATCACTACACAGCTGATCAATACATCACTGATCACTACACAGCTGATCAATACATCACTAATCACTATAAAGCTGATCAATAAATCACTAATCACTTCACAGCTGATCAATACATCACTGATCACTACACAGCTGCTCAATACATCACTGATCACTATAAAGCTGATCAATAAATCACTAATCACTTCACAGCTGCTCAATACATCACTGATCACTTCACAGCTGATCAATACATCACCAATCACTACACAGCTGATCAATACACAGCTACTATGCCGTGTTGTGTGTTGGCGTGTTATGATGCCGTGTTGTGTGTTGACGTGTTATGATGCCGTGTTGTGTGTTGACGTGTTACCATGCCGTGTCGTGTGTTGACATGTTATGATGCCGTGTTGTGTGTTGACATGTTATGATGCCGTGTTGTGTGTTGACGTGTTACCATGCCGTGTTGTGTGTTGACGTGTTATGATGCCGTGTTGTGTGTTGACATGTTATGATGCTGTGTTGTGTGTTGACGTGTTATGATGCTGTGTTGTGTGTTGACGTGTTATGATGCCGTGTTGTGTGTTGACGTGTTACCATGCCGTGTCGTGTGTTGACATGTTATGATGCCGTGTTGTGTGTTGACGTGTTACCATGCCGTGTTGTGTGTTGACGTGTTATGATGCTGTGTTGTGTGTTGACGTGTTATGATGCTGTGTTGTGTGTTGACGTGTTATGATGCTGTGTCGTGTGTTGACGTGTTACCATGCCGTGTTGTGTGTTGACGTGTTACCATGCCGTGTTGTGTGTTGACGTGTTATGATGCCGTGTTGTGTGTTGACGTGTTACCATGCCGTGTTGTGTGTTGACGTGTTACCATGCCGTGTTGTGTGTTGACGTGTTACCATGCCGTGTTGTGTGTTGACGTGTTACCATGCCGTGTTGTGTGTTGACGTGTTATGATGCCGTGTTGTGTGTTGACGTGTTACCATGCCGTGTTGTGTGTTGACGTGTTACCATGCCGTGTTGTGTGTTGACGTGTTACCATGCCGTGTTGTGTGTTGACGTGTTATGATGCCGTGTCGTGTGTTGACGTGTTATGATGCCGTGTCGTGTGTTGACGTGTTATGATGCCGTGTCGTGTGTTGACGTGTTATGATGCCGTGTCGTGTGTTGACGTGTTATGATGCCGTGTCGTGTGTTGACGTGTTACCATGCCGTGTTGTGTGTTGACGTGTTATGATGCCGTGTTGTGTGTTGACGTGTTATGATGCCGTGTCGTGTGTTGACGTGTTATGATGCCGTGTTGTGTGTTGACGTGTTATGATGCCGTGTTGTGTGTTGACGTGTTACCATGCCGTGTTGTGTGTTGACGTGTTACGATGCCGTGTCGTGTGTTGACGTGTTATGATGCCGTGTCGTGTGTTGACGTGTTATGATGCCGTGTCGTGTGTTGACGTGTTATGATGCCGTGTCGTGTGTTGACGTGTTACCATGCCGTGTTGTGTGTTGACGTGTTATGATGCCGTGTTGTGTGTTGACGTGTTACGATGCCGTGTTGTGTGTTGACGTGTTACCATGCCGTGTTGTGTGTTGACGTGTTACCATGCCGTGTTGTGTGTTGACGTGTTACGATGCCGCGTTGTGTGTTGACGTGTTATGATGCCGTGTTGTGTGTTGACGTGTTACCATGCCGTGTTGTGTGTTGACGTGTTATGATGCCGTGTTGTGTGTTGACGTGTTACGATGCCGTGTTGTGTGTTGACGTGTTACCATGCCGTGTTGTGTGTTGACGTGTTACCATGCCGTGTTGTGTGTTGACGTGTTACGATGCTGCGTTGTGTGTTGACGTGTTATGATGCCGTGTTGTGTGTTGACGTGTTACCATGCCGTGTCGTGTGTTGACGTGTTACCATGCCGTGTTGTGTGTTGACGTGTTACCATGCCGTGTTGTGTGTTGACGTGTTACTATGCCGTGTTGTGTGTTGACGTGTTACCATGCCGTGTTGCAGTGTGTCCACAGGGACCTGGCAGCGAGGAACGTCCTGGTCTGTGAGGGGAAGCTGGTGAAGGTCTGTGACTTCGGTCTGGCCCGAGACCTACTGAAGGATCAGGACTACGTCGCCAGGGGAAACGTATGTTAACTTAATTTGACCTCTTAACAGAAAGCTAATTAATGTCGTCAGATCACATGATGTTGTTTTACTTTCAGACCTTCCTGCCGGTGAAGTGGATGTCTCCAGAGAGCATCTTCCAGAACATCTACAGCTCTCAGAGCGACGTCTGGTCCTACGGAGTCCTGCTGTGGGAGATCTTCTCTCTCGGTAAACAGGAAAACATATTTGATACCGTTTTATTCTATTTGTTCTTCAATGACCAGATAATTTTCACCTAAATGTTTTTGTTATTTTGGTGATAAAGTTATCAAATATGTGTTTAATTTGAATAAATCCTGTAGTTAGACTGATGCATATCCATCCACCTGCTGCAGTAGGAGGAGAATAAATCCTCTACTTGGTTTCTTCTAAATTTAATTTGCAGTTTTATCGATTCCACATGTGTTAGTTAATAAAGAAAAGAGAAGAAATAATGGTTATTTAAAATATGACATTTGTTTTCACAGCTGGTAAACATCCTGAGAGGAGTCACTGATCAGTTTTAAATGTTCCTTCAGCAGTATGTTGTGCCTTTTGACCCAGGTGGGAGCCCGTACCCCGACCTCCCCATGACCCAGGAGTTTTACTGCGCTCTGAAGAGAGGATACCGTATGAACCGCCCCGACCACGCTCCCCACAACATGTATGACACACGCGTGTTCACTGCTGTCAGACAGAAATGAACTGCAGAGTTGGTTAATGTGGGATACGAGGACAGTTTGCTTTGTTTCTTGTGGATTACTGTAACTTTCTAGAGCTGCTTAGTCGATCATTAGAAGATTAATCAGTGACTATTTTGATAATTGACACATAAACTAAGCTGGTTTCAGTCTTTTATGTGATGATTTATTGCTTTTCTTTGTGGAACAAACTGAATATCTTTGAGTTCTGGACTGTTGGACTAAACTAGACATTTAAAGATGTAACTTGCAGGAAACTTTAAAGGACATTTTCAACGATAAACCAATGAATCAATAACTTAACTAGTAGACACCGTAACATGTGACGAGGGGCTGAAGGTAGATTTTGCCTTATTTTAAGGGGTCGAGTCAATTCAATTTTATTTATAAAGCACCAAATGTTATCTCAGGGTTCTCTCCACGTAGAGCAGGTCTAGACTGGACAATTTAATATACAGAGACCCAACATTCCTCCAGGAGCAGCAGGAAAAAAAACCCCTTTAACGGGAAGAAACCTCAAGCAGAACTCATTAATGGAACATGAATGCATACATATAGAATAGAATATATATTCTGGATCACTTCAGGAAAAGAAAAAGGTGTTGAAGATGTTTTTACTGCTCTCACATGTAACATGAGTCAAACTTGAGTCTGTAAATCTGCTCATTAATAATGCAGATTTATGTAAATATCTTCAGAAACAGCCTGCTGGAGGACAGAGAGGAATCTGGGCTGTAAGGAAAGATGGATTTAAGAGAAATCTAAACAACTGTTGGTGAATAAAAATGTCACATATGTTTAAAATAAACATATCAGGGTTTATAAAAAAAATGAGGCAGAGTAGCAGATCTTTAACGTTAAGGTTTGTTGTGTCTTCAGCTTCGATGTGATGAAACAGTGCTGGGAGGAGAAACCTCAGGACAGACCCGCTTTCTCCTCGTTGGTCGTCTCCGTCGGCAACATGCTGACGGACGACTACAGGAAGGTAAATCAATAAATCTTCAGTCTTATTAGAACAGTTTCAGTCCGACTTCACTCTGACTTCTCTTCTTCTTCGTCAGCGCTTCGTCCAGCTGACCGACGACTTCCTGAGAGGAGAAAATCCAGCTGTTGTTCGATCCAGACTGAGTTCATCCAGAGCTGCTGAGGACCAGACGGATCAGACCAATGGTGCAACATTCATCAGTTTATTCATAAATAATAATCACTTTAGAATATTGAAACTCATTGAAACTCCACCCCTTCTCTTTGTACGCAGTAAGTCCCGCCCCCCAGATGAAAGTTCACCTGTCGGAGGCGGAGCCACAGGAGGCAGGCCCCTCCCACGGCACCTACATCATCCCCATCACTGACATCACCATAGAAACCGGCAGCGGCGCTGCGCTGGACGCAGTCAGGTATGACCGTCGAGCAAGGCACTAACTGTGAGGAAGATGATGATGATGATGATGATGATGATGATGATGTCTCCTCTGCAGCCCTCAGCTGTCAGACTACCAGGATGCACCTGGAGCACAGGAAGTGACATCATCAGCGGACAGACAGGAGGATGCGGCCCCTAAGTTGTCCCACAGCCGTGATGAAGATGAGGAGAGCAGCCTGTGAAGGTCTAAGCTGCCTGTCAGGCAGAGCAGAGGGTTAAATTACCCCTTTACATCCTCTACGCTGCTCCTGTCAGGCAGAGCAGAGGGTTAAATTACCCCTTTACATCCTCTACGCTGCTCCTGTCAGGCAGAGCAGAGGGTTAAATTACCCCTTTACATCCTCTACGCTGCTCCTGTCAGGCAGAGCAGAGGGTTAAATTACCCCTTTACATCCTCTACGCTGCTCCTGTCAGGCAGAGCAGAGGGTTAAATTACCCCTTTACATCCTCCACGCTGCTCCTGTCAGGCAGAGCAGAGGGTTAAATTACCCCTTTACATCCTCCACGCTGCTCCTGTCAGGCAGAGCAGAGGGTTAAATTACCCCTTTACATCCTCTACGCTGCTCCTGTCAGGCAAAGCAGAGGGTTAAATTACCCCTTTACATCCTCTACGCTGCTCCTGTCAGGCAGAGCAGAGGGTTTGTTTAACTCTGAGATCTCCATTAAAACATGACATCATCAGCAGTCAGCAGGCTCACAGGTTTTTGTGCCCACAGTGTTGCCTGTCAGGCTGCAACAGAAATGGACTTTAAAAAGGTGTTTTTGAGTCAAGCGACAGGAAACAGACACAACATGAGGTGTGAATGAAATGTTTGTACAGCAGGTTCTGAATCAGATTTATAACTTTATGATATTCAGCTTCATATTCTTCATTTACTCTGAATTATCCTGCAATATCTGTATATCTGTTTTATATCTTTATATCTGTTATATCTGTTATGTCTATTAAATCTGTTATATCTGTGTATCTGTGTATCTGCTCTTGTTTATCTCGGCAGCTTTTAGAAACTTTCTACATGATTCATGTTCATCTGAACTGAAACTTTATTAAAAAAAATATTTAAAATCACATCCAGGAGTTTAAACTGATTCTGTTATTTATATTATTACATGGTTTATTGAATATTATATTAATTATGGCATTCTGAGGTCT
>NC_056545.1:247500-290000 GCF_910596095.1 Thunnus maccoyii
ATGTGTTAGTAAACATTAACGGGAGCTTTATAAACATATAATCACTGCTGTCAAAACTTTTCATAATATTTAATATCATATAATTGTATTATTATATGAGTCTGTGCTGGAAGACGTCCGGTCCGGAGATACGTGTTTTCACTACACACTGGTGGAGTGAACGATGAATATTCATGTGTAAATTAATGTTATTGGCTGTTTGGCTGTTTATAAACAGCTATTAACTATTTATAAACAGCTATTAACTATTTATAAACAGCTATTAATGTTTATAAACAGCTATTAACTATTTATAAACAGCTATTAATGTTTATAAACTGCTGTTAACTATTTATAAACAGCTATTAATGTTTATAAACAGCTATTAACTATTTATAAACAGCTATTAATGTTTATAAACAGCTATTAACTATTTATAAACAGCTATTAATGTTTATAAACAGCTATTAACTATTTATAAACAGCTATTAACTATTTATAAACAGCTATTAATGTTTATAAACAGCTATTAACTATTTATAAACAGCTATTAATGTTTATAAACAGCTATTAACTATTTATAAACAGCTATTAACTATTTATAAACAGCTATTAATGTTTATAAACTGCTGTTAACTATTTATAAACAGCTAATAATGTTTATAAACAGCTATTAACTATTTATAAACAGCTATTGATGTTTATAAACAGCTATTAACTATTTATAAACAGCTATTAACTATTTATAAACAGCTATTAATGTTTATAAACAGCTATTAACTATTTATAAACAGCTATTAATGTTTATAAACTGCTGTTAACTATTTATAAACAGCTATTAATGTTTATAAACAGCTATTAACTATTTATAAACAGCTATTAATGTTTATAAACAGCTATTAACTATTTATAAACAGCTATTAATGTTTATAAACAGCTATTAACTATTTATAAACAGCTATTAACTATTTATAAACAGCTATTAATGTTTATAAACAGCTATTAACTATTTATAAACAGCTATTAATGTTTATAAACAGCTATTAACTATTTATAAACAGCTATTAACTATTTATAAACAGCTATTAATGTTTATAAACTGCTGTTAACTATTTATAAACAGCTAATAATGTTTATAAACAGCTATTAACTATTTATAAACAGCTATTAATGTTTATAAACTGCTATTAACTATTTATAAACAGCTATTAACTATTTATAAACAGCTATTAATGTTTATAAACTGCTATTAACTATTTATAAACAGCTATTAATGTTTATAAACTGCTGTTAACTATTTATAAACAGCTATTAATGTTTATAAACAGCTATTAACTATTTATAAACAGCTATTGATGTTTATAAACTGCTGTTAACTATTTATAAACAGCTATTAACTATTTATAAACAGCTATTAACTATTTATAAACAGCTATTAATGTTTATAAACAGCTATTAACTATTTATAAACAGCTATTAACTATTTATAAACAGCTATTAATGTTTATAAACAGCTATTAACTATTTATAAACAGCTATTAATGTTTATAAACAGCTATTAACTATTTATAAACAGCTATTAATGTTTATAAACAGCTATTAACTATTTATAAACAGCTATTAATGTTTATAAACAGCTATTAACTATTTATAAACAGCTATTAATGTTTATAAACTGCTGTTAACTATTTATAAACAGCTATTAATGTTTATAAACAGCTATTAACTATTTATAAACAGCTATTGATGTTTATAAACTGCTGTTAACTATTTATAAACAGCTATTAATGTTTATAAACAGCTATTAACTATTTATAAACAGCTATTAATGTTTATAAACAGCTATTAACTATTTATAAACAGCTATTAACTATTTATAAACAGCTATTAATGTTTATAAACAGCTATTAACTATTTATAAACAGCTATTAATGTTTATAAACAGCTATTAACTATTTATAAACAGCTATTAACTATTTATAAACAGCTATTAATGTTTATAAACAGCTATTAACTATTTATAAACAGCTATTAACTATTTATAAACAGCTATTAACTATTTATAAACAGCTATTAACGTTTATTAACAAGTAATCACTTTTATTTGGTTAATAACTTGTTTATAATGTTTAATACTGGTCATTAACAGTGATCAGTACTACGACTACTACACATCAGTACTACGACTACTACACATCAGTACTACTATTACTACACATCAGTACTACGACTACTACACATCAGTACTACTATTACTACACATCAGTAGTACGACTACTACACATCAGTACTACGACTACTACACATCAGTACTACGACTACTACACATCAGTACTACTATTACTACACATCAGTACTACGACTACTACACATCAGTACTACTATTACTACACATCAGTACTACGACTACTACACATCAGTACTACGACTACTACACATCAGTACTACTATTACTACACATCAGTACTACGACTACTACTACACATCAGTACTACGACTACTACACATCAGTACTACGACTACTACACATCAGTGCTACGACTACTACTACACATCAGTACTACGACTACTACACATCAGTACTACCACTACTATACATCAGTACTACGACTACTACACATCAGTACTACGACTACTACACATCAGTACTACGACTACTACTACACATCAGTACTACGACTACTACACATCAGTACTACGACTACTATACATCAGTACTACGACTACTACTACACATCAGTACTAAGACTACTACACATCAGTACTACGACTACTATATATCAGTACTACGACTACTACACATCAGTGCTACGACTACTACTACACATCAGTACTACGACTACTATACATCAGTACTACGACTACTACACATCAGTACTACTATTACTACACATAATACTGCATAAAGCATAATGAACTGTAAATAAAGCATAACTAACTGTTAATAAAGCATAATTAACTGTTAATAAAGCATAATTAACTGTAAATAAAGCATAATTAACTGTTAATAAAGCATAATTAACTGTTAATAAAGCATAATTAACTGTAAATAAAGCATAATTAACTGTTAATAAAGCATAATTAACTGTAAATAAAGCATAATTAACTGTAAATAAAGCATAATTAACTGTTAATAAAGCATAATTAACTGTTAATAAAAGTATAATTAACTGTTAATAAAGCATAATTAACTGTTAATAAAGCATAATTAACTGTAAATAAAGTATAATTAACTGTTAATAAAGCATAATTAACTGTTAATAAAGCATAATTAACTGTTAATAAAAGTATAATTAACTGTTAATAAAGCATAATTAACTGTAAATAAAGCATAATTAACTGTTAAGCATAATTAACTGTAAATAAAGCATAATTAACTGTTAATAAAAGTATAATTAACTGTAAATAAAGCATAATTGACTGTTAATAAAGCACAATTAACTGTAAATAAAGCATAATTAACTGTTAATAAAGCACAATTAACTGTAAATAAAGCATAATTAACTGTAAATAAAGCATAATTAACTGTAAATAAAGCATAATTAGCTGTTAATAAAGCATAATTGACTGTTAATAAAGCATAATTAACTGTTAATAAAGCATAATTAACTGTAAATAAAGCATAATTAACTGTTAATAAAAGTATAATTAACTGTAAATAAAGCATAATTAACTGTAAATAAAGTATAATTAACTGTTAATAAAGCATAATTAACTGTTAATAAAGTATAATTAACTGTAAATAAAGCATAATTAACTGTTAATAAAAGTACAATTAACTGTAAATAAAGCATAATTGACTGTTAATAAAGCACAATTAACTGTAAATAAAGCATAATTAACTGTTAATAAAGCACAATTAACTGTAAATAAAGCATAATTAACTGTTAATAAAAGTATAATTAACTGTAAATAAAGCATAATTGACTGTTAATAAAGCATAATTAACTGTTAATAAAAGTATAATTAACTGTAAATAAAGCATAATTAACTGTTAATAAAGCATAATTAACTGTAAATAAAGCATAATTAACTGTTAATAAAGCATAAATAACTGTAAATAAAGCATAATTAACTGTTAATAAAAGTATAATTAACTGTAAATAAAGCATAATTAACTGTAAATAAAGCATAATTAACTGTTAATAAAGCATAATTAACTGTTAATAAAGTATAATTAACTGTAAATAAAGCATAATTAACTGTTAATAAAGTATAATTAACTGTAAATAAAGCATAATTAACTGTAAATAAAGCATAATTAACTGTAAATAAAGCATAATTAACTGTTAATAAAGCATAATTAACTGTAAATAAAGCATAATTAACTGTTAATAAAGCATAATTAACTGTTAATAAAGTATAAGTAACTGTAAATAAAGCATAATTAACTGTTAATAAAGCATAATTAACTGTAAATAAAGCATAATTAACTGTTAATAAAAGTATAATTAACTGTTAATAAAGCATAATTAACTGTTAATAAAGCATAATTAACTGTAAATAAAGTATAATTAACTGTTAATAAAGCATAATTAACTGTTAATAAAGCATAATTAACTGTTAATAAAAGTATAATTAACTGTTAATAAAGCATAATTAACTGTAAATAAAGCATAATTAACTGTTAAGCATAATTAACTGTAAATAAAGCATAATTAACTGTTAATAAAAGTATAATTAACTGTAAATAAAGCATAATTGACTGTTAATAAAGCACAATTAACTGTAAATAAAGCATAATTAACTGTTAATAAAGCACAATTAACTGTAAATAAAGCATAATTAACTGTAAATAAAGCATAATTAACTGTAAATAAAGCATAATTAGCTGTTAATAAAGCATAATTGACTGTTAATAAAGCATAATTAACTGTTAATAAAGCATAATTAACTGTAAATAAAGCATAATTAACTGTTAATAAAAGTATAATTAACTGTAAATAAAGCATAATTAACTGTAAATAAAGTATAATTAACTGTTAATAAAGCATAATTAACTGTTAATAAAGTATAATTAACTGTAAATAAAGCATAATTAACTGTTAATAAAAGTACAATTAACTGTAAATAAAGCATAATTGACTGTTAATAAAGCACAATTTACTGTAAATAAAGCATAATTAACTGTTAATAAAGCACAATTAACTGTAAATAAAGCATAATTAACTGTTAATAAAAGTATAATTAACTGTAAATAAAGCATAATTGACTGTTAATAAAGCATAATTAACTGTTAATAAAAGTATAATTAACTGTAAATAAAGCATAATTAACTGTTAATAAAGCATAATTAACTGTAAATAAAGCATAATTAACTGTTAATAAAGCATAAATAACTGTAAATAAAGCATAATTAACTGTTAATAAAAGTATAATTAACTGTAAATAAAGCATAATTAACTGTAAATAAAGCATAATTAACTGTTAATAAAGCATAATTAACTGTTAATAAAGTATAATTAACTGTAAATAAAGCATAATTAACTGTAAATAAAGCATAATTAACTGTAAATAAAGCATAATTAACTGTTAATAAAGCATAATTAACTGTAAATAAAGCATAATTAACTGTTAATAAAGCATAATTAACTGTTAATAAAGTATAAGTAACTGTAAATAAAGCATAATTAACTGTTAATAAAGCATAATTAACTGTAAATAAAGCATAATTAACTGTTAATAAAAGTATAATTAACTGTTAATAAAGCATAATTAACTGTTAATAAAGCATAATTAACTGTAAATAAAGTATAATTAACTGTTAATAAAGCATAATTAACTGTTAATAAAGCATAATTAACTGTTAATAAAAGTATAATTAACTGTTAATAAAGCATAATTAACTGTAAATAAAGCATAATTAACTGTTAAGCATAATTAACTGTAAATAAAGCATAATTAACTGTTAATAAAAGTATAATTAACTGTAAATAAAGCATAATTGACTGTTAATAAAGCACAATTAACTGTAAATAAAGCATAATTAACTGTTAATAAAGCACAATTAACTGTAAATAAAGCATAATTAACTGTAAATAAAGCATAATTAACTGTAAATAAAGCATAATTAGCTGTTAATAAAGCATAATTGACTGTTAATAAAGCATAATTAACTGTTAATAAAGCATAATTAACTGTAAATAAAGCATAATTAACTGTTAATAAAAGTATAATTAACTGTAAATAAAGCATAATTAACTGTAAATAAAGTATAATTAACTGTTAATAAAGCATAATTAACTGTTAATAAAGTATAATTAACTGTAAATAAAGCATAATTAACTGTTAATAAAAGTATAATTAACTGTAAATAAAGCATAATTGACTGTTAATAAAGCACAATTAACTGTAAATAAAGCATAATTAACTGTTAATAAAGCACAATTAACTGTAAATAAAGCATAATTAACTGTTAATAAAAGTATAATTAACTGTAAATAAAGCATAATTGACTGTTAATAAAGCATAATTAACTGTTAATAAAAGTATAATTAACTGTAAATAAAGCATAATTAACTGTTAATAAAGCATAATTAACTGTAAATAAAGCATAATTAACTGTTAATAAAGCATAAATAACTGTAAATAAAGCATAATTAACTGTTAATAAAAGTATAATTAACTGTAAATAAAGCATAATTAACTGTAAATAAAGCATAATTAACTGTTAATAAAGCATAATTAACTGTTAATAAAGTATAATTAACTGTAAATAAAGCATAATTAACTGTTAATAAAGTATAATTAACTGTAAATAAAGCATAATTAACTGTAAATAAAGCATAATTAACTGTAAATAAAGCATAATTAACTGTTAATAAAGCATAATTAACTGTAAATAAAGCATAATTAACTGTTAATAAAGCATAATTAACTGTTAATAAAGTATAAGTAACTGTAAATAAAGCATAATTAACTGTTAATAAAGCATAATTAACTGTAAATAAAGCTTAATTAACTGTTAATTGACTGTTAATAAATGCGTAATAAAGTATGCATTAATCTTAATAAAGTAAAGGTTTAGCAGTGACATCATAGGTAAGTTAGCTGAAGGCTGTAAATGTGTTTGTAACACTATTATAAATAATGATAATAAACTCATAAGGCTTTTACTAAAAGCCGCCTATAAACTATTAACAGGTTTCTTATAAATGTTATTGTTATTAACACTTATATAATCTCATTGACACACTAATGTTAATAAGCACCTAATTAGGACTTAATTGCCTAATTACCTACTAACTAATGTTTATATATAATATATATTATTCAGCCTCCTGTTATCTCTCTATCCTCCACTCTCACTGTTTCCACCTGGAGGATTGTGTGTTAATTGTGTGTTAATTGGGTTCCAGCTGTGCTGACATGAATTATTGATATTAAAGCTTTCTAAATGAGCACATGAGTGAAAGCAGGACAGTTTGGTAGACGGCGTCATGGTTCTGGGTGTTTGATCCATGGCTCCAGTTAAAAACTGTCAGTACTACGACCACTACACATCAGTACTACGACTACTACTACACGTAATACTATTACAAACGCTACTACCGGAGAGGTGTGGAGTGGATGTAAACACGTTGCCGTGGTAACCAGTTCCTCCACCACTCCCGCAGACTCAACAAAGAAGAAGTAAGACGAGGAAGTGGGAGAGAGACCCTCCTGTGTGTGTGTGTGTGTGTGTGTGTGTGTGTGTGTGTTAGTGTGTGTGTGTGTGTGTGTGTGTATGTGTGTGGTCTCTGGTAGACAATGTGTTTCCTGACATGCCGAGGTTTCATCACATCGACCCCCCGAAACCTCCTAACTGCAGGATTTTCTGAGAAACCCCCCCCCCCGAGCTGTTGGTGTGAAAACCTCGTATCTGCGTGTTTTCACGTCGGTTTCAAAGTGTCTTGAAAACTGAAAACTCACAAGGAAGAAGCAACAGTTTGAGACTAACACAAACGAAAAGAAAAGTACTGAAAATGCAACAAAAACTACACAACAGATGAAAATACAATAACAGATAAGAGGGAATAAAACATCATTAAATCATAAATACATTAAATAACGTCCTGCGTTACTGTGAACTACTGTGATCGACATTTTAAAGAATAAACAACAAATTAATCTACAAAAACAACTTCATAAATCAGCAACCTGCACTTATAACACATTTCTATCCTCCACAGTCAGCTGGTTATTCTCTCTGCAGCTCCTCTCGGCTTTACGGAGCTTTATAACGAGTTTCAGCTCATTCTGGTCGACTCTCAGCGTCTCATAGCGTCGTTTTCAGAGTAAAAGCTGCTCACAGTTATCTGCAGACTAGCTGGTGAACATAGTGGAGCATTTAGCAGCTAAAGAGAGCTGGTAGAGAGTAAAAACAGCTAAAAGAGAGAGAATATTGGACAGAAACACGACTCCACATGAATGATCATGTTTGCTAACATGTTAGCCACAAGTACTTTAAAAGAGTTGTTTTTACAGATTATTCTGCTGATAACAAATAGATAAAAACATCATGTCAAGTCGTTTTAACCATTATGTGCTCTCATCACAAACAACAGTATCCTGACTAAACTTTAACACACACCAGTCTGCCATAATAATCCCATAATCTCAACTATAGTTAAAATAATCCAGAATTTCTTAATCAGGATACTGTTTTTTGATGACAGCAGGTAATGACACCTGTCGTCCTCCCGGGTCAACATCACAGGAGGGTTAAACCAGACTGAAACTATAAAGGACCAAGAACAGAACCCTGATGAACCCCACAAGTAATGACTGACATTACCGATGTGACAATAATGTTTCTACTTGTTGTAACTGCTGGATGTGAATGATGGTCACTGCTTGTTTCTGATAGAAACTAGTGGACATACTGAGGTTCTCGTCAGGAGAACATGTTGGATGATCGCAGTAACGGGTCGGTTCTGATCTGCTTTATAAATAACATTTCTTATTGATACTTTAAAGCTTCAGTCCACCAGGATGCTTCTATAATTGAATTAATCTGTCTTTTTAAAGACTGCTGATGTGAAGCTGCGGATGTGACATAATGACTCACTGACAGAAAGAAATTCTGGAGTTACACAATCATGATGTTTCCCAGCATGCCTCAGGAGGGACTGTCAGCTCACTGTTCTGTCTCATTTTGAATGTTTCAGTCGTGTGTTTTTATTTGCTTTCTAATGTCAGATTTACTCTCCGAAGGTGGAAGTGAACCTGTCCTCATGAGACGAATATATTTACAACTTTTCAACATCTGGTCAAATGTGACTCCAGATGTCTTCAGTCCTCAGTCGTCCCGGATGCTTTTACACTCTTTGTTTAAGCTTGTTAGAGACGTTACGGCTGTCAGATCAGAAACAAGATGACTGACAGGAGAAGTTATAAGAATGTTGATATAAAAACTACAAACTGCTCAATGACACACCATCAGAAAATATTACATCCACCAGTTTATCTGTCAGAACACCTTCACAACTACCAAACTGGTGCTGGCAGCATGCTATTTATCTTAGCATGTTAGTTAGCTTAGCATATGAGCTGCTGGTGTTATACAGATGTTATATGAGGTGATGTAGATGAGGATGATTGTTTGCTAGCTTCATGTATTATTAGCTGGTTGCTGTTAGCTAGCATGTTGTTAGCTTGTGACGGTTACTGGTGATGTTATGGACTGGAGTGTACGATCTGTAGCTTGCCGGTGATGTTTAGAGATGTACCGGTAAACCGTTTCTACTACACGGCGGTGAAACATGCTGACGGGATCAATACCGGCAACCATGTCACTGCAGGTCTAACGATCCATCATCACATCAACAACATCATTAACATCATTAACATCATTAACATCATCACATCATTAACATCAGTCCTGAGCTTCCACAGGAATGTTGTTTGGTTAATTCCTGATTCTGTTGAACAGTCTGAACTTTGGTTTTAGTTGTGTCCAGCAGCCGGAGACTCTGCTGCCAAACTGCTGATGGAAGTTAAACACACACGCACACACACACAGTTTCACTTCTTGTTTTTCCCAGAACAGAAACGTTCTGATTGTGAAACTCGATGACGTGAATCCTCAAACTGTCACATGAAGCTTCAACAACAATAATCTGTTGGTGTCTTTACAGACACTGAGTGTATTTAAATAATGAACTACTGTTGGTATCCTGGTTATGAGTCTGATCCCAGCTTTGATTGAACATCAGATACAGTTGATGTTGACAGATTGCGTCTGCCAACATGTTGTCAAACAACTTGCTTGTCTTTTTGTCTCACTGTGATCATCAGTTATGCTTCTTCTTTATTTTGTAAAATACATTTTTTACAAAGTCAATGCTGTCTGGATTCTGTTTAACCTCCTGTGGAGCCCCGGGGGGGCTACAGGTTACTGTTGGACCCCCACTACATGTGGCGGTACTCTTGAATCAATGACTCTGCTTTGACGATGAATGATGATGAATCTTTTCTGCTGCTGATTTGGACGTTTCATGTGGAAAAGTTGCTGTAATTTAGTGAAATATTGTGGAGCTTTCTTGAATTTATGTTAATTATTGTGTTTTCCAGTTTTCCATGATAGTTAACTCAACTCTTTGTGTTTGTGACTACTGCTTAGACAAGTCATCAGAATAAGTTCACCTCAGTGAATAATAATCAATACGTTATTCACTGATCAAACAATCAATAGACTATTAAAGAAAGTAACGACAGTCCTCCTATGATGGAATAATACAACCTGTCCCTCAGTCTGATAAAACACAACTTTACAACTAATGAGTTCAATAAAAACTCAAACTACCAACTCCGACCACCAGGTGGTGATGTCAGCATCAGTTCAAGTGAAGGAAGTGAAGAAATATGAACTAATCATTAACAGGAAGCAGTTTGTCCTGTCCAGATCGCAGCCTGTAATAAATACATGATGGTAGCATCTATAATGTCTGTAGCATCTGTAGTAGCATCTATAATGTCTGTAGCGTCTGTAGCATCTGTAGTAGCATCTATAATGTCTGTAGCGTCTGTAGCGTCTGTAGTAGCATCTATAATGTCTGTAGCGTCTGTAGTAGCATCTATAATGTCTGTAGCGTCTGTAGCATCTGTAGTAGCATCTATAATGTCTGTAGCGTCTGTAGCGTCTGTAGTAGCATCTATAATGTCTGTAGCGTCTGTAGCGTCTGTAGTAGCATCTATAATGTCTGTAGCGTCTGTAGCATCTGTAGTAGCATCTATAATGTCTGTAGCATCTGTAGCATCTGTAGTAGCATCTATAATGTCTGTAGCGTCTGTAGCATCTGTAGTAGCATCTGTAGTAGCATCTATAATGTCTGTAGCGTCTGTAGCATCTGTAGTAGCATCTGTAGTAGCATCTATAATGTCTTTAGTGTCTGTAGCATCTGTAGTAGCATCTGTAGTAGCATCTATAATGTCTGTAGTGTCTGTAGCATCTGTAGTAGCATCTATAATGCCTGTAGCGTCTGTAGCATGTGTAGTGTCTGTAGCATCTGTAGTAGCATCTATAGTGTCTGCATCGTCTGTAACATCTGTAGCGTCTGTAGCATCTGTAGTAGCATCTGTAGCGTCTGTAGCGTCTGTAGCATCTGTAGCGTCTGTAGCATCTGTAGTAGCATCTGTAGCGTCTGTAGCGTCTGTAGCATCTGTAGCGTCTGTAGCGTCTGTAGCGTCTGTAGCGTCTACAGCGTCTGTAGCATCTGTAGCATCTGTAGCGTCTGTAGCGTCTGTAGCACCTGTAGCATCTGTAGCCTCTGTAGCATCTGTAGTGTCTGTAGCATCTGTAGTTGCATCTATAATGTCTGTAGCGTCTGTAGCATGTGTAGTGTCTGTAGCATCTGTAGTAGCATCTATAGTGTCTGCAGCGTCTGTAGCGTCTGTAGCATCTGTAGCGTCTTTAGCATCTGTAGTGTCTGTAGCGTCTACAGCGTCTGTAGCATCTGTAGCGTCTACAGCGTCTGTAGCGTCTGTAGCATCTGTAGCGTCTGTAGCATCTGTAGCATCTGTAGCGTCTACAGCGTCTGTAGCGTCTGTAGCGTCTGTAGCATCTGTAGCGTCTGTAGCATCTGTAGTGTCTGTAGCGTCTACAGCGTCTGTAGCATCTGTAGCGTCTACAGCGTCTGTAGCGTCTGTAGCATCTGTAGCGTCTGTAGCATCTGTAGCATCTGTAGCGTCTACAGCGTCTGTAGTGTCTGTAATATAACATAACTGACCTTTACTCTGACAATCAGAGGAAGTTGACCAATCCTGTCAAAGATTTGAAGTTTTCACTTCAGCCGTCTTCACTGCAGGTGACGACAACCCACCTGCTGCCCAATCAGACGTCACCGCCACTCAGAATGTGGATCAGCAGCAGGAGGCACTGTGGAGGAAGGAGGTCCTGGATCTGCTGACTCAGCTGGTCCAGGTCCAGAGGGAGGCCGCCGGGGGACAGGCCGAGGTCATCAAACTGCTTGGCATGTTGGGAACTCAGGTGGGTGGAGTTTAGTTTAGTTTAAATTCAGTTTAGTGTAGTTAAGCTTAGATTCAGTTTAGTTTAGTTTCATTTAGTTTCAAATTAGTTTGGTTTAGTTTAGATTCAATTTAATTTAATTTACTTTACTTTCTTGTAGTTTAGTTTAGTGTTTATTTCAGTCTGAGTTTAGTTTAATCTGAGTTTAGTTTAATCTGAGTTTAGTTCAGTCTGAGTTTAGTTTAATCTGAGTTTAGTTTAATCTGAGTTTAATTTAGTCTGAGTTTAGTTCAGTCTGAGTTTAGTTTAATCTGAGTTTAGTTCAATCTGAGTTTAGTTTAATCTGAGTTTAGTTTAATCTGAGTTTAGTTCAGTCTGAGTTTAGTTCAATCTGAGTTTAGTTTAATCTGAGTTTAGTTTAATCTGAGTTTAGTTTAATCTGAGTTTAGTTTAATCTGAGTTTAGTTCAGTCTGAGTTTAGTTCAATCTGAGTTTAGTTTAATCTGAGTTTAGTTTAATCTGAGTTTAATTTAGTCTGAGTTTAGTTCAGTCTGAGTTTAGTTTAATCTGAGTTTAGTTCAATCTGAGTTTAGTTTAATCTGAGTTTAGTTTAATCTGAGTTTAGTTCAGTCTGAGTTTAGTTCAATCTGAGTTTAGTTTAATCTGAGTTTAGTTTAATCTGAGTTTAGTTCAGTCTGAGTTTAGTTTAATCTGAGTTTATTTCAGTCTTAGTTTAGTTTAATCTGAGTTTAGCTTAATCTGAGTTTAGTTCAGTCTGAGTTTAGTTTAATCTGAGTTTAGTTCAGTCTGAGTTTAGTTTAATCTGAGTTTAGTTTAATCTGAGTTTAGTTCAGTCTGAGTTTAGTTTAATCTGAGTTTAGTTCAGTCTTAGTTTAGTTTAATCTGAGTTTAGTTCAGTCTGAGTTTAGTTTAATCTGAGTTTAGTTTAATCTGAGTTTAGTTCAATCTGAGTTTAGTTTAATCTGAGTTTAGTTCAGTCTTAGTTTAGTTTAATCTGAGTTTAGTTCAGTCTGAGTTTAGTTTAATCTGAGTTTAGTTTAATCTGAGTTTAGTTTAGTCTTAGTTTAGTTCAGTCTTAGTTTAGTTTAATCTGAGTTTAGTTTAATCTGAGTTTAGTTTAATCTGAGTTTAGTTCAGTCTGAGTTTAGTTTAATCTGAGTTTAGTTCAGTCTGAGTTTAGTTTAATCTGAGTTTAGTTTAATCTGAGTTTAGTTCAGTCTGAGTTTAGTTTAATCTGAGTTTAGTTCAGTCTGAGTTTAGTTTAATCTGAGTTTAGTTTAGTCTGAGTTTAGTTTAGTCTGAGTTTAGTTTAATCTGAGTTTAGTTCAGTCTGAGTTTAGTTTAATCTGAGTTTAGTTTAGTCTGAGTTTAGTTTAATCTGAGTTTAGTTTAATCTGAGTTTAGTTTAATTTGAGTTTAGTTCAATCTGCGTTTAGTTTAATCTGAGTTTAGTTTAGTCTTAGTTTAGTTTAATCTGAGTTTAGTTCAGTCTGAGTTTAGTTTAATCTGAGTTTAGTTTAATCTGAGTTTAGTTCAGTCTGAGTTTAGTTTAATCTGAGTTTAGTTCAGTCTGAGTTTAGTTTAATCTGAGTTTAGTTTAATCTGAGTTTAGTTCAGTCTTAGTTTAGTTTAATCTGAGTTTAGTTCAGTCTGAGTTTAGTTTAATCTGAGTTTAGTTTAATCTGAGTTTAGTTTAATCTGAGTTTAGTTTAGTCTGAGTTTAGTTTAATCTGAGTTTAGTTCAGTCTGAGTTTAGTTTAATCTGAGTTTAGTTTAATCTGAGTTTAGTTTAATCTGAGTTTAGTTTAATCTGAATTTAGTTCAGTCTTAGTTTAGTTTAATCTGAGTTTAGTTTAATCTGAGTTTAGTTCAGTCTGAGTTTAGTTTAGTCTGAGTTTAGTTTAATCTGAGTTTAGTTCAGTCTGAGTTTAGTTTAATCTGAGTTTAGTTTAGTCTTAGTTTAGTTTAATCTGAGTTTAGTTTAATCTGAGTTTAGTTTAATCTGAGTTTAGTTTAGTCTGAGTTTAGTTTAATCTGAGTTTAGTTTAGTCTGAGTTTAGTTTAATCTGAGTTTAGTTTAATCTGAGTTTAGTTTAATCTGAGTTTAGTTTAGTCTGAGTTTAGTTTAATCTGAGTTTAGTTTAGTCTGAGTTTAGTTTAATCTGAGTTTAGTTTAATCTGAGTTTAGTTTAATCTGAGTTTAGTTTAGTCTTAGTTTAGTTTAATCTGAGTTTAGTTTAATCTGAGTTTAGTTTAATCTGAGTTTATTTCAGTCTGCGTTTAATTTAATCTGAGTTTAGGTCAGTCTGAGTTTAGTTTAATCTGAGTTTAATTTAATCTGAGTTTAATTTAATCTGAGTTTAGTTTAATCTGAGTTTAGTCTGAGTTTAGTTCAGTCTGAGTTTAGTTTAATCTGAGTTTAATTTAATCTGAGTTTAGTTCAGTCTGAGTTTAGTTTAATCTGAGTTTAGTTTAGTCTGAGTTTAGTTTAATCTGAGTTTAGTTTAATCTGAGTTTAGTTTAGTCTGAGTTTAGTTTAGTCTGAGTTTAGTTTAATCTGAGTTTAGTTTGAGTTTAGTTCAGTCTGAGTTTAGTTTAATCTGAGTTTAGTTTAGTCTGAGTTTAGTTTAATCTGAGTTTAGTTTAATCTGAGTTTAGTTTAGTCTGAGTTTAGTTTAATCTGAGTTTAGTTTAATCTGAGTTTAGTTTAGTTTGAGTTTAGTTTAATCTGAGTTTAGTCTGAGTTTAGTTTAGTTTGAGTTAAAGTCTTTTAATCATCTTCTACGGAGGAACTGATGATGTCATTCTGTACCTGTGGTCTCAGGGCTCCCAGCAGATCTCAGACCTGCAGAATGTGGCTCGTCACCAGAGTCTGCTGGTTGAAAACCATCAGGCGTTACTGCTGCAGACGTCTCGCATCGCCAACCAGCTGCAGGAAGTCACCAAGAAACCTGCTGCTGCTCCCGGCCAATGAGAATCCTCAGATCCTCCACAGTCAGCCAATCAGACATCCAGATCTTTCACAGACAGCCAATCAGATCCTCTGATTATCCTGCTTTGCTTCTTTCATACCAGCTAATCTAATGACAGTGAAATATGTTCTAAACCAATTGATTTTACATGAAAAACTACTTTTATGAAATAATTTTGATCTCATACATAGAGAACTGATTTAATTTTTAATCTGTGTGTGTATCAGCTGGCTTCTTCCTCTCTGATTTAAAATAAACTTGTGTTCTATAACATACTGAGTACTGTGGTGTTTCTGTGTATTATATGATAATATTATTCAGTACTGGGATGCTCCTGAACCATTGGGACCATCTGCATCAATAAGGTCTTTCCAGACAGGAAATCTCCAAAGGTTCCTTGTGACAGTGTCAGAGACACTCGAAGTGATACAGAGACGGAGCAGAAGGTCTAAAATAATTGTTTTCAGTGTAAATGACTGCCGGTGGTTTTGTCTGTAAAGATCAGGGGGCTGTAAACAAATGTCTCACATGTGAAGACACAGTGTGACAACTCCGGGAGTGGTTTTTGTTCACGAGAAGGTTCAGGTGGTTTCCAGAAAGGACATTTGGAGTCTCTGGATTTTTGTTAACACAAGGTGTCCCTGATCGGAAGACAGATTGAACCGCGAACCTGGAGTCCTAACGGAGTTAATGAGGTTAAACATAAACATATTATCAGTTTATAAACATCCAGCAGACACGGAGCAACATGAGCATCACGTTAACACAATCATTAACAATCAATTATTACCTGTGAGGTTCCTCAGGGTTCCAGTCTTGGTCCTTAATAGTTTCAGTTTGGTTCAATCTGAAACCTCACTTTACAACTGAATATTGATCCACTGTATCAACACCGTCTCTGATCCCACCTCTACAGGTGTGTACAGGTGGGTGTGGTCTAAAGTTGTGACCACACACATCCATCATCATCTCATGTGGGGGCGTGGCCAGATGTTCTTGCTTCATTAATGTTTCCTCTCTGTTTGTTTCAGATCCTGGTCCTCCATTGATCCGTCTCAACTCAGACTTCCTGCCAAACCAAACCGAGGTGGTTCTGACCGCCGGCTCCGCCTTCAACCTCACTTGTCACAGTAACGGTTCGGTCCGCTGGTCCGCCACTGCGTTCCGCTTTCTGTACGAGGAGCAGCTGCCGGACCTGTTGAAGGTCGATAGGTCAGACCCCAGACATACTGGGACGTACTACTGTGGGTACACCAACCGCAGCCTGGAGCACCTGGACACCTGGGTCCACCTGTACGTCAAAGGTGAGTAAATCTAATGCACCCTTTTAATAAGCCTAACCCTCCAAACATAACCTGTTTCCCATCATGCCCCTCCCTCTGTTAGATCCCGCCAACCCGTCCAGCGTGTTTGTCATGCCTCGCTACGCCGACCGCAGCACCAAAGAGGGGGAGGACTTCCTGTTCAAGTGTCTGCTGACTGACCCGTCGGTCACAAACCTCACCCTCGAATTAGAGGGCGGCGCTGGGCGGGGCCTGCCCCGCGGCATGAATGTGACCTTTGACCCCCGGCGTGGAGCACTGATCCGACACCTGGAGACGAGATTTAAGGGACGCTATGTTTGTTCAGGCTGGAAACACGGAAGACAAGTCAAGTCCACCGCTGTCAACCTGCTGGTGGACCACAGTAAGACCTGTCTGTCTACCTGTCTGTCTCTCCACCTGTCTCACAGTCTACCTGTCTAACAGTCTACCTGTCTGTCTCTCCACCTGTCTCACAGTCTACCTGTCTAACAGTCTACCTGTCTGTCTCTCCACCTGCCTCACAGTCTACCTGTCTCTCTCTCCACCTGCCTCACAGTCTACCTGTCTGTCTCTCCACCTGTCTAACAGTCTACCTGTCTGTCTCTCCACCTGCCTCACAGTGTACCTGTCTGTCTCTCCACCTGTCTAACAGTCTACCTGTCTGTCTGCAGGGCTGCGTCGTCCTCCCTCCCTGTCTGTCAGTCAGGAGGAATTTGTCCGTCTGGTTGGGGAGCATTTTGAGGTCACCTGTCTGACCAGTAACCCAAACCACTTATACACCACCAAGTGGACACATCCCCAGACAAAGGTGAGAGGTCAGAGGTCACCTGAGAGTCTTTGATCCTGCTAAAATGTGTTGAGGTTTATTGGTTGTGTTGTTCCTTCCAGGCGGCGAACATTAACATCAGCCAACGCTATATCGACAGTGTTCTGTACATCAACAGGACACTGACTGTTGCTGCTGTCAGTCTGACAGACAGCGGACCGTACACCTGTACCGCTAGCAATGAGGCTGGTGATGCCACGGCAACCATACAGCTCAGAGTTCTGGGTAAGAAGATGTAACACCGGTGTTACAGTGAGAGTGGTGACATCACAGATCTTTGTTCTCACAAGTAATTATCATGTTCTCCAAAGTTATTTTGTTGTCAAGATATTATCTTGTGCTTCTTGTCCATCTCTTCTTCTTTACTAGATCATCCTTACCTTAGGATCTACCTGCAGCAGCATGCTGGGGCCCTCGTTGCTAACATTAGCAGCATGTCGTTGGAGGTGGAAGGGGAGATAGACACTAACATTAGCAACAGTTCAATGGAAGTCATGGAAGCAAAAAGGGAACTGGTTGCTAATGTTAGCACAAACAGAATGGGATTGAATGGGGCTAGCAATGCTAACATTAGCAGCAGCAGGGTGGAGGTGTATGAAAGTCAAGATGTGATGCTGACCTTTGTGATGGAGGCATATCCTCCAATCAGGAACCAGCGCTGGATGACACCAACACACGTCAACAACAACAACAACACAGTGTATCAGGAGCGCTATACCACTAACGGCTACAGGTTAGCATGCTAATGGCTACAGGTTAGCATACTAATGGCTACAGGTTAGCATACTAATGGCTATAGGTCAGCATGCTAACGGCTACAGGTTAGCATGTTAATGGCTACAGGTTAGCATACTAATGGCTACAGGTTAGCATACTAATGGCTATAGGTCAGCATGCTAACGGCTACAGGTTAGCATGCTAATGGCTACAGGTTAGCATACTAATGGCTACAGGTTAGCATACTAATGGCTATAGGTCAGCATGCTAACGGCTACAGGTTAGCATACTAATGGCTACAGGTTAGCATACTAATGGCTACAGGTTAGCATGCTAATGGCTACAGGTTAGCATACTAATGGCTATAGGTCAGCATGCTAACGGCTACAGGTTAGCATACTAATAGCTACAGGTTAGCATGCTAACAGCTAAGATTAGTTAAGGTGGTACTGTTGTGTTAAGGTTAGTTAAGGTGGTATTGATGTGTTAAAGTTAGTTAAGGTGGTATTAATGTGTTAAAGTTAGTTAAGGTGGTATTATTATGTTAAAGTTAGTTAAGGTGGTATTAATGTGTTAAGGTTAGTTAAGGTGGTATTAATGTGTTAAGGTTAGTTAAGGTGGTTTTGTTGTGTTAAGGTTAGTTAAGGTGGTATTGTGTTAAGGTTAGTTAAGGTGGTATTAATGTGTTAAGGTTAGTTAAGGTGGTTTTGTTGTGTTAAGGTTAGTTAAGGTGGTATTGTTGTGTTAAGGTTAGTTAAGGCGGTATTGTTGTGTTAAGGTTAGTTAAGATGGTATTAATGTGTTAAGGTTAGTTAAGGTGGTATTGTTGTGTTAAGTTTAGTTAAGGTGGTATTAATGTGTTAAGGTTAGTTAAGATGGTATTAATGTGCTAAGGTTAGTTAAGGTGGTATTGTTGTGTTAAGGTTAGTTAAGGTGGTATTAATGTGTTAAGGTTAGTTAAGGTGGTATTAATGTGTTAAGGTTAGTTAAGGTGGTATTTTTCATGCTGCAGGTCGGAGGCGAGCCTGTTGCTGCGGCGGGTCCATCAGGAGGAAAGAGGCCGATACTCATTCCACTTCTCTAATTCGTTCTTCAGCGGCCCCCTGAACATCGACCTCCGAGTTTTCCGTAAGAAAATCTTCTTCCTCGTCTTCCTCACTGCTGCAGCTTCTCTTTGTCTGTTACCGTCTGTAGACGTTTAAATCTGTCAGTCGTTTCATGAGAAACTTCTTATTACCAGACGAGATGATGTCTGCCAGCTTTTACTTTATTGCTGTTTTATTGTCTGTGGATTCTTTCAGGTTCTCCGAGTGTTCGCATCACTCTGGAGAACAACACTCTGACCTGCAGAAGCTCTGGATATCCACTACCCACAATCCTTTGGTACACCTGCACCGGGGTCAAAGACACGTATGTACAACCAGCCTGAAGCTGAGGATGTTTGTACAGTCGGTCCTCAGCGCGGCGCTACAGGAAACTAATCAGACTAGTTTTACTGTTTCCTGTGTGAAGCAAACATCCTGACCTCCGTTCACCTCCTCGGCAGGTGTGGAAACGTCTCCACCTATCAGGTCTCCCCGACTGATGTGAGATCACAGGAGGAGGGGGAGGAGCAGGTGAGGAAACACCTGCCCCTCCGTCTGTCAGCTCATGATGATGACGTCACCGTGGAGTGCGCCGCCCGTAACAGCAGGGGGGAGTCACATGACGTCTTCCATCTTCGTAAGAGTCTGTTTCATTAGAAAAACCTCGTATATGCCTGAACGTGATGTTATTGTTGTTATTGCTCAGATTCATGTTTGTTATCCCACATGGGGAAATTCATCTGGTCCACTGCTCCAGACATGAAAGCACAATAGAACCTTCAGTAAAAACAATAGAACCTTCAGTAAAAACAATAGAACCTTCAGTAAAAACAATAGAACATCCAATAAAACCAAAGCAGAACCATAATAAAACACATCACAAGCAGGTTTAGTCAAAACTCTGGGTAAGTTACCATGGTAACTTAACCTCTGGGTAAGTTACCATGGTAACTTAACCTCTGGGTAAGTTACCATGGTAACTTAACCTCTGGGTAAGTTACCATGGTAACTTAACCTCTGGGTAAGTTACCATGGTAACTTAACCTCTGGGTAAGTTACCATGGTAACTTAACCTCTGGGTAAGTTACCATGGTAACTTAACCTCTGGGTAAGTTACCATGGTAACTTAACCTCTGGGTAAGTTACCATGGTAACTTAAACTCTGGGTAAGTTACCATGGTAACTTAAACTCTGGGTCAGAGTTCGTATGGAAGCTGGTCCATTATTGTAATTCTGCCTTTTTATTTCATTGGATTTTTCCACTTTTTTTTGTTGTTATTTCATGTTTTTAACAGTGCATGAAGTGTATTACTGCACCGTTTTTTTCTGTGGAATACACTTGAGTGGTTCAAAAATGTCAAAAATTTGGGTCATGACTTAATGACAAAGGAAGAATGTGGGTCCTGAGGCTAAACCAGCTGAGAACCACCGCTTTAAAATCATAATTACTTTAAATAAGAAGAGGTAATTTTGAGTGTATAAATATGGATTAAATGAGGAACTAGTCCACTGGATTAGATTTCCTGTTTTAAGAACGTAAGTAGAAAAACATTTTCTAAATTTAAGATGATGATATCATAGGAGAGGATCAACAGAAAATGAAACATCAACTATTCTGATAATCAATTCATTGTTATTTTTCAAGTAAAATTGCAAAATTTTTCTGTTTCCAGCTTCTTAAATGGTTTTAAACTTTGCTTATCGGATGTTGTAACAGGCGTTTTCACTATTTTCTGACTTTAGTTGCCGAGTAGTAAACTAAACTTAGTAAAGTCATGTAATTATTAGGGCCGGAGCCCAAAGGGCGAAGACCCTATTGTTTTTCGTGTGTTTGTTTCTTTATTATTATTCTTTATTAATACGCCACTTTAACTCTAAATTTGACCCCCTAAACATGCTCAAAAACTCACCAAATTTGGCACGCACATCAGGTCTGGTGAAAAATTTGATAAAATGTAAAAATGAACCCCTGAAGTGCCAAAATGTGCTCGAGAGCGCCACCTATGTATCTAAAACGGCCGCCACGGCCCGTAGGAATGTCGTAGAGAGATCGAACCAAAACTCAATTATTCGTCTCATCAAGACCTACAAATCATATGCTGACACCCCTGACCTAAATCCAACAGGAAGTCTGCAATCAGCTTTTCAAAATAAGACTTTGCCCCAATTTTGGCCCCCGAACAAACGCTATCTCCTCCGAGGGTGTTAATGGTATCGGCTTCGAACTTTGATAGATGACTTATGACACTATGCTGAAAAAAAGTTGTTAAAAACTTTGTAATAACTCGAACGGTTTAGATCTAGTAAGCCCTGAAAGTTGCAGTGCCACATCACCCTTACAATGTAAACCAATGGGGAGGTAATCTGTGGGCATGAACTTTGTGTCAAACAGAGGCCTCTGACGTCTAAACTATAAGTCTGACCACTTTCAAACCTGTATCAGTGGATTCGCAACGAAATTTCCTACTAAAATATGATTTTTAATGTAAGATTTGGCCAAAGTCATGGGATTTATGAGGAGATTTCACCAGAAGCGTACTCTAAAATCCTCCTCTCCAACTGCTCCTGGTGATGTCACTCCCTCAGTGCTGTGAAACATTCCGCAATACACACTCATTATAAAATCACAGGAGGAGCAAGAAAAGACTTTAAAACTCACACTCTAATATCTCAAAAACAATAAAAGATAGAAAAAACATGTAAATTCAAGATTTGTAGGTCAAAGTCTCGTGACTCATTTAAAGTTCAAATGAAGTTTGTATCTAAAACTATGTGGAAGCAGTAAATGTTCAAAAAGGTGTGGGTTCGCTCACACTCTCCATTCAAATATATGAGTATTTTTCTGTGTCCAGCTGCAGTTACTTATTGTCTCTACACACCTGACAGTACACATGTCAATCAAACTTTCAAAATAAAAGCACACCACACTTGTAAGAATTATCCCTCATTTTTAACTCCGTTAGTGGAGCTTTACTGTCAGAATCTGAATCCTGGTCGGATGTTAGTTTGTTTCTCAGGACTTTCTAAAGTTTTTATGTTTCAGTCGTTTCTTTGATCAGCGGTTCAAATATCAATCAGTGTGAATTGATCTTCAGCTCAGAATCAAAGCTCTTCACGTCCTTCTGTTATAACTCTGAGACTCTGTCAGTCTGTCAGAGCAGCTGCTGACCTCTGATCTTTATTACACATCATGTTTCATCTCAGTTTAAATTTAAATGATCAGAATGAAGCTTCAGACACGTCGGATCAATGAATAATGATCTCTGATCGGTCCGCTGATGTAATATTGGAGATTATATGTTAATGTTTCTGAGTGAGCAGCATCACTGAATGATGTTGAGCTGAGATACAAACAGACGTCTGAACATTTAACATCTGCTGTATTTTAATAATCATCAATCACATTATTATTGATCAGCCTGTGAGCTACAGTCACGTCTCTGTGTCTTTGATCTATTTATGTTTTAAATCTTCAGCTGCTGCTTCCTGTGTTTCCTCCGTCAGATTCAAACTGAACACATATATTTAAATGTAATGTAGCTGCAGCCTGATACACAGATTCCACTTTATCATCAATAAGCAAATGTGAGTCTGATAAACGATCAATTTAGATTAATCTGATTAATTTCCCGCTCTGATTCAGGCTCTTTGTTTAAAGATAAATGTGCATCGTCTGCATACACATGCATTAATATCTCTGGAGGCTCTGCCTTTTATTAACCTGTTACCATGGTGACTCGTAGTATCAGAGCTCCATTGATCATGTTTAATCATCAGCTCAGAGTTCAGGTTCGACTCGGAGTTTGTTGAACCTGCTTTCTGGAACAGACCCTGATCACACTGAGACAATAAAAATAACAAATCACATAAAAACAGTCAGTCCAAAAAATCAGTAAAATCATATTTGATATAAAAGTGCATTTGAGCACTAAAACACGTGTCGATTAAACCTGCAGGTTGTGGAATCTCTTTACTCTTGGTGTAATGGATCGTAGTTGATCCGGGATCGTACGGGTCGCCCCCCCCACGGTTCGGCACGCATGTGAAAATTTAATGTCTCATTTAAGACAACGTAAACAAACTGCTGTAAGTACAAGTGATGGACAGACAGTGTGTGGCTAACGCGTCCGTAGTGACGTCTGCAGGTCTGTTTACTCGCTGTTTAATGTTAGCAGCTAATTAGCATCTAGCTGCTAACTGACGTTAGCGGTGGATGTTTGTTTGGCGGCTCGTTCAACAAGCTGCAGGACAAGACGTGTGTTCATGTTTCTAAGAGGAAGATATCAGGCCTCATATTGCAATTTAATTTAACAACTGAGCATTGAATATTTTATATATTTTAAGATTTTATTTAAACATTGGACATCTTGAATGGTCCGATCCGTGACTCAAATCCGTGATCCGATCCGAACCGTGAGTTTTGTGATCCGTTACTCTGTACCAGGTCACGTTGTTACTGCGGCTGAAGGGGATGAGGAGTTCACTATCCTGTAAATGTTTTCTAGTTTTTGGAGGTGAGTTTTTTTGGTTGTACAGGCTGGTGGCTGTTTCTTGGTCAACGCCTTCTTGGTTTCCTGTTTTCACGTGTTACCGAACACACATATGAGACCAAGACAGAACTCTGAAGTAGTTTATATTAAATGGATTTCATGTGTAGTAGAAGTGTAGAAGTACAATCTGTTCCAGTTCTGAGGTGTTTGTGTGTTGTGACCAGTGATTCTTGAAGCAGGAGATTGTACGTGCACCACAAGAGAAGCCTGACCGGAGAGCAGGAAATCCTTTATCACAGTGTCATCTGCATACGTGTAAACGTGTGTGCTGGGTTGAGGCTCGGCAGGCGCCGGTGTACAGCTCGGTTCACCTCGCTGTGTGTGTGGATTGATTGGCAGAATCGATCCTTACTTGTTGTTAATCCAGCTGATCAGCGGAGAGTTGACCCTCATATTCAGCAGCTTCTCCACCACGAGGTCAGCTTTACGGTGCTGAACGCACTACTGGAGTCAATTAACACGATTTTCACAAGATTGTTTGTTCTAAGTGTTTGTAGATTTTATTCAGCATGACCGATAGCGTGTCCTCAACTCCTCTGGAGGCTCGATATACAGATTGTTGAGGGTCCAGCGGGGTGAGACATCAGAGAGGAGAGGTGATGTTCTCGATGTAAAGGCTGCAGGGCAGACGTCGGTCTGTTCTTTTGGCCCGCTGGTTTTGGGATAACCAGTGACTTCCTCCATAAGTCTGGAATCATCCCACTGTTGGTGACAGCTGGAACAGTTGCTGGAACAGTTGCTGGACCAGTTGCTGGAGCAGTTGCTGAAACAGTTGCTGGAACAGTTGCTGGAACAGTTGCTGCTAATGATGCCATCTGGTTCACTTGCTTTTCTCGGGTTGACGCGTTTGAAGTGTTGTTTGACATCTTCCTCTGAACTCAGTACATGGACAGCTGGCATACTGTGTGTGTTGTTGTGTTTGCCGTTGTTGTTGTCTTTAGGTTCTGCAGGACATCCCAAAGCTCTGATTGGTGCTGTGAGTGCTGCTGGTGTTCTCCTCCTGCTTTTATTGGTCGTCTTTTACAAGTGGAAACAGGTACTGATGGCTGATGGTCGTATATGTTCAATATATTGACGTTTAACATGAGTTCATTCTGCAGACTGATCCTCTTCATCCACATGTTTGTTCATCTATTTCTTCTTCTATCAGAAACCCAAATATGAGATTCGCTGGAAGATCATTGAGAGCACCGACGGCAACAACTACACCTTTGTTGACCCCACCCAGCTGCCGTACAACTACAAGTGGGAGTTTCCCCGAGACAAACTCCGCCTCGGTACTGAGATCAACTTCAGGCACCTTCTGTCGTCTCTCCGAACTTTCTCCTGTGTTTATTTTGTTCTTGACCTTTGACCCCTCTCTCTCTCTCTCTCTGTCAGGTGCTGTTTTGGGTTCAGGGGCGTTTGGGAAGGTCGTCGAGGCGACGGCGTACGGTCTGGGAACTGACAGCAACGTCACCAGAGTCGCCGTCAAGATGCTCAAACGTCAGTCGGTTAACGTGTGTCGTCATCATGTTTCCTGTTGTTACCTGTACAACACATCACTGTTGCTATGGTGACCATTTATATTTCATGTGTTGATAAACAGCGAGCGCGCACTCGGAGGAGCGGGAAGCTCTGATGTCGGAGCTGAAGATTCTCAGCCATCTTGGTTACCACGACAACATCGTGAACCTGCTGGGCGCCTGCACTCGCGGAGGTGACGTTCAAGTTATTGATTATAATAACGTTAATCAGTCAGCCACAACGACAATGTAAATGTGACAGAACTCAGTAAAGCTCCAGATTTGGATGAATCCGCCGCTGGAAATAGTCCCCAACGTAACGCTCTTGCTTGCAAGTCTAGTTTATAAATGAAAGTATGTATTTGTGGGGTGTTTTTAATGTCTCAGAGCTGAGAACTACAGATAGAGAAGGGAAGGAGGAAGGTTTTGAGAGACGGACTAATTCATTGTTTGTTTGGATCTCTTAATGAAACACTACAGACTGTAGCTGATATATAACATCCATAAACACAGAAAACACACAGGTTATCAGTCGTCATCAAATGTTTCAGCATCACGACCGCCGTCTCACTACATAAACATAGAATAGACACGGCGGTCTACATCACCATACGAGACCTGTCCACATACAGGAGCTGAGATGCACTGAACATGGAGTTAAACAACAAATTCATCTAATATTCTGACTGATTTAATCATAACCACAACTTAAGTTCATAAAGACTCACCGGTTGTTGTTCCTGCTCAGCCTGCTGGAGTTTAGCGTAACGTTATCAATCAATCAATCAATCTTTATTTATATAGCGCCATATCACAACAGAAGTCATCTCAAGGCACTTTTCACATAGAGCAGGTCAAGACCGTACTCTTTAATTTACAGAGACCCAACAATTCCCCCATGAGCAAGCACTTGGCGACAGCGGTAAGGAAAAACTCCCCTTTAACGGGTAGAAACCTCAAGCAGACCCCGGCTCTTGGTGGGCGGCCATCTGCTTTAACGTTAAAGACCTTATCAGAGCCCCTTGTTTAAACTTCATCCTCCTCTCCTTCGTGCTGACAAACCTGTCAACCACTTTGTCTTTGTCATATTTACGTCCCGTTCTGCACGCAGCTCCGTTCAGCCGGTGCTGCTGATGGGAATGGTTTTAGTGAAGGTCAGATGATCTATGTGGTCGGCAGTGAGGATGGTATCAAGATCCAACTCAGAACACCGTTTACAGAAAGAGTGGAACTCGTCCACATCTTCCTCTGGCTTGGACATGTCTTCTGAGTAGAAATGTCCTCAGTTTTAAAGCGACTTCTACTGCGTCATCTCGTCTTTCTAACGCGTCTTCTCTCTAACCTTTCTCCGCCCGCCAGGACCCATGCTGATGATCACTGAGTACTGTAGCCACGGCGACCTGCTCAACTTCCTGCGGGGCCACGCTCAGGACTTCATGGCGTCCATTCTGAGCGTGGACGAAGTGGAGGGGGAGGCGTTCTATAAGAACATGGCTGCCCAGCACGCCAGGCTCAGGAGGTCTGAATGACTTTCACTTTAAACTGACTGGTGTCCACCGGTGAACAGTAACTCTGATGAGGAATAAGTGGCAGCACAAACGTTACATAAAGGTTTAATAAACGTTAACGATTTGACAGATAATAACAGCTGATTGTTCCGTCAGTAAAGAGACGAGAACTGAGAGATAAATAAATATCTTTAAATTATAACTAATTAATTAATTCACATTTATAGGAAGTTTAATTTAAATGTATAAATATTATCTGATTGATAATTTGCAGTTTCTGATCAGTGATATAATTTAGTGACGTCTGCAGAGATTCTGAATCCAAACTGATGTTCAACTATCTTCTACTAATTACTTCTGATTAAAAAATTAGTGAACTAATCAATAAGTCAATCTGCAACATTTTGATAATTGATTATCAAAATGATTACACAGATTATTAATAATCTGTGTATTTTTCAAGCTGAACTGTAGAATTTTCTGTTTTTCTTTGTCGAATGGACAGTAAATTACACATAAAACAAGACAGGTACTACTGATTACTACTGATCAAACTATTAATTAATGAATCCAGAAGAAATAGTCATTGATTAATTGGCAATAAATGATTCATTAGTTGCAGCCTGACTGTTTGTGTCAGGATACACAGCTGGATGGATAACAGGCAGGGACAGGTATCAGCTGGCCTGTGACATCCAATCATAAACCTGACAGCGTGGTCCTCATAACCTGACTGTTAATCTGCAGCTGCTCGGTCTGAACATGGCCTAAGTCACCTGTGATGATGTCACTGTGATGTCACTGTGTGTGTGTGTGTGTTGCAGTGACAGTGGGATCTCGTGCTGTTCAGAGTATCAGGAGATGCAGCCGATTATGAGTCCAGGACAGAAACACTTGGGTAATAAAATGAACCTGAACACACCTGAACACACCTGAACACACCTGAACACTCCTAAACACACCTGAACACTCCTAAACACTCCTAAACACACCTGAACACACCTGAACACACCTGAACACACCTGAACACTCCTAAACACACCTGAACACACCTGAACACTCCTGAACACACCTGAACACACCTGAACACACCTGAACACTCCTGAACACACCTGAACACACCTGAACACTCCTAAACACACCTGAACACACCTAAACACTCCTGAACACACCTAAACACACCTGAACACACCTGAACACTCCTAAACACACCTGAACACACCTAAACACTCCTAAACACACCTGAACACACCTAAACACTCCTGAACACTCCTGAACACACCTGAACACACCTGAACACACCTGGACACACCTGGACACACCTGAACACTCCTGAACACACCTGAACACACCTAAACACTCCTGAACACACCTGAACACACCTGAACACACCTAAACACTCCTGAACACTCCTGAACACACCTGAACACTCCTGAACACACCTGAACACACCTAAACACTCCTGAACACACCTAAACACTCCTGAACACTCCTGAACACACCTGAACACACCTGAACACTCCTGAACACACCTGAACACTCCTGAACACACCTGAACACACCTGAACACTCCTGAACACACCAGAACACCCTTGAACACATCTTAACACACCTGAACACACCTGAACACTCCTGAACACTCCTGAACATACATGAACACACCTGAACACTCCTGAACACACCTGAACACACCTGAACACTCCTGAACACTCCTGAACACACATGAACACACCTGAACACTCCTGAACACACCTGAACACACCTGAACACTCCTGAACACACCTGAACACTCCTGAACACACCTGAACACACCTTAACACTCCTGAACACACCTGAACACACCTGAACACACCTGAACACACCTAAACACTCCTGAACACTCCTAAACACACCTGAACACTCCTGAACACACCTGGACACACCTGAACACTCCTGAACACTCCTGAACACACCTGAACACACCTGAACACACCTTAACACTCCTGAACACACCTGAACACACCTAAACACTCCTGAACACTCCTGAACACTCCTGAACACTCCTGAACACACCTGAACACACCTAAACACTCCTGAACACACCTAAACACTCCTGAACACTCCTGAACACTCCTGAACACACCTGAACACACCTGAACACACCTGAACACACCTGAACACACCTAAACACTCCTGAACACTCCTAAACACACCTGAACACACCTGAACACTCCTGAACACACCTGGACACACCTGAACACTCCTGAACACTCCTGAACACTCCTGAACACACCTGGACACTCCTGAACACACCTGAACACACCTGAACACACCTAAACACTCCTGAACACACCTGAACACACCTAAACACACCTAAACACTCCTGAACACACCTGAACACACCTAAACACTCCTGAACACTCCTGAACACACCTGAACACCCCTGAACACACCTGAACACACCTAAACACTCCTGAACACACCTAAACACTCCTGAACACTCCTGAACACACCTGAACACACCTGAACACTCCTGAACACTCCTGAACACACCTGAACACTCCTGAACACACCTGAACACTCCTGAACACTCCTAAACACACCTGAACACACCTAAACACTCCTGAACACACCTGAACACTCCTGAACACACCTGAACACTCCTAAACATACCTGAACACACCTGAACACTCCTGAACACACCAGAACACCCCTGAACACATCTTAACACACCTGAACACACCTGAACACTCCTGAACATACATGAACACACCTGAACACTCCTGAACACACCTGAACACACCTGAACACTCCTGAACACTCCTGAACACACATGAACACACCTGAACACTCCTGAACACACCTGAACACTCCTGAACACACCTGAACATACATGAACACACCTGAACACACCTGAACACTCCTGAACACACCTTAACACTCTTGAACACTCCTGAACACTCCTGAACATACATGAACACACCTGGACACTCCTGAACACACCTTAACACTCTTGAACACTCCTGAACATACATGAACACACCTGAACACTCCTGAACACACCTGAACACTCCTGAACACATCTTAACACACCTGAACACACCTGAACATACATGAACACTCCTGAACACACCTGAACACTCCTGAACACACCTTAACACTCTTGAACACTCCTGAACACTCCTGAACATACATGAACACACCTGAACACTCCTGAACACACCTGAACACTCCTGAACACATCTTAACACACCTGAACACACCTGAACATACATGAACACACCTGAACACTCCTGAACACTCTTGAACACTCCTGAACACTCTTGAACACACCTGAACACTCTTGAATACCCCTGAACACTCTTGAACACACCTGAACACTCCTGAACATACATGAACACTCCTGAACATACATGAACACTCCTGAACACTCCTGAACATACATGCACACTCCTGAACATACATGAACACACCTGAACACTCCTGAACATACATGCACACTCCTGAACATACATGAACACTCCTGAACATACATGAACACTCCTGAACACCCCTGAACACTCTTGAACACTCCTGAACACACCTGAACACTCCTGAACATACATGAACAATCCTGAACACACCTTAACACTCTTGAACACTCCTGAACACACCTGAACACTCCTGAACATACATGAACACACCTGAACACCCCTGAACACTCCTGAACACACCTGAACACACCTGAACACTCCTGAACATACATGAACACTCCTGAACACACCTTAACACTCTTGAACACTCCTGAACACACCTGAACACACCTGAACACTCCTGAACACATCTGAACACACCTGAACACTCCTGAACACATCCGAACACATCCGAACACATCTGAACACTCCTGAACACACCAGAACACACCTGAACACATCCGAACACACCTGAACACACCTGAACACTCCTGAACACACCTGAACACACCTGAACACTCCTGAACATACATGCACACTCCTGAACATACATGAACACACCTGAACACTCCTGAACATACATGCACACTCCTGAACATACATGAACACTCCTGAACATACATGAACACTCCTGAACACCCCTGAACACTCTTGAACACTCCTGAACACACCTGAACACTCCTGAACATACATGAACACTCCTGAACACACCTTAACACTCTTGAACACTCCTGAACACACCTGAACACTCCTGAACATACATGAACACACCTGAACACCCCTGAACACTCCTGAACACACCTGAACACACCTGAACACTCCTGAACATACATGAACACTCCTGAACACACCTTAACACTCTTGAACACTCCTGAACACACCTGAACACACCTGAACACTCCTGAACACACCTGAACACTCCTGAACATACATGCACACTCCTGAACATACATGAACACACCTGAACACTCCTGAACATACATGCACACTCCTGAACATACATGAACACTCCTGAACATACATGAACACTCCTGAACACCCCTGAACACTCTTGAACACTCCTGAACACACCTGAACACTCCTGAACATACATGAACAATCCTGAACACACCTTAACATTCTTGAACACTCCTGAACACACCTGAACACTCCTGAACATACATGAACACACCTGAACACCCCTGAACACTCCTGAACACACCTGAACACACCTGAACACTCCTGAACATACATGAACACTCCTGAACACACCTTAACACTCTTGAACACTCCTGAACACACCTGAACACACCTGAACACTCCTGAACACATCTGAACACACCTGAACACTCCTGAACACATCCGAACACATCCGAACACATCTGAACACTCCTGAACACACCAGAACACACCTGAACACATCCGAACACACCTGAACACACCTGAACACACCTGAACACTCCTGAACACACCTGAACACACCTGAACACTCCTGAACATACATGCACACTCCTGAACATACATGAACACACCTGAACACTCCTGAACATACATGCACACTCCTGAACATACATGAACACTCCTGAACATACATGAACACTCCTGAACACCCCTGAACACTCTTGAACACTCCTGAACACACCTGAACACTCCTGAACATACATGAACACTCCTGAACACACCTTAACACTCTTGAACACTCCTGAACACACCTGAACACTCCTGAACATACATGAACACACCTGAACACCCCTGAACACTCCTGAACACACCTGAACACACCTGAACACTCCTGAACATACATGAACACTCCTGAACACACCTTAACACTCTTGAACACTCCTGAACACACCTGAACACACCTGAACACTCCTGAACACATCTGAACACACCTGAACACTCCTGAACACATCCGAACACATCCGAACATATCTGAACACTCCTGAACACACCAGAACACACCTGAACACATCCGAACACACCTGAACACACCTGAACACACCTGAACACTCCTGAACACACCTGAACACACCTGAACACTCCTGAACATACATGCACACTCCTGAACATACATGAACACACCTGAACACTCCTGAACATACATGCACACTCCTGAACATACATGAACACTCCTGAACATACATGAACACTCCTGAACACCCCTAAACACACCTGAACACTCCTGAACATACATGAACACTCCTGAACACACCTTAACACTCTTGAACACTCCTGAACACACCTGAACACTCCTGAACATACATGAACACACCTGAACACCCCTGAACACTCCTGAACACACCTGAACACACCTGAACACTCCTGAACATACATGAACACTCCTGAACACACCTTAACACTCTTGAACACTCCTGAACACACCTGAACACACCTGAACACTCCTGAACACATCTGAACACACCTGAACACTCCTGAACACATCCGAACACATCCGAACACATCTGAACACTCCTGAACACACCAGAACACACCTGAACACACCTGAACACACCTGAACACACCTGAACACACCTGAACACTCCTGAACACTCCTGAACACACCTGAACACACCTGAACACATCGGAACAAATCCGAACACACCTGAACACTCCTGAACACACGTGAACACTCCTGAACACACCTGAACACACTCCTGAACTTATGTGTAGTTTTTTTCTCTGAGGTCAGACCTGTCTGTCTCTCTCAGGTGTGCAGAAAGACAGTCTGTCTATCGGTGACCTCATGAGGTTTTCCCACCAGGTGGCTCAGGGTCTGGACTTCCTGTCGACCCGAAACGTAAGAAAAAACACACACACAGAGACACACACACAAACACACACACACACACACACACACACTGACATCAGTATGATCATTACAATTAGTAGATAACTCTCTCTGTCTGTCTGTCTACCTGTCTGTCTGTCTGCCTGTCTGTCTACCTGTCTGTCTCTCAGTGTATCCACAGAGACGTAGCGGCGAGGAACGTGCTGCTGACTGATTGTCGTGTTGCAAAGATCTGTGACTTCGGTTTGGCGAGAGACATCCGCAACGACGACAGCTACATCGTCCAGGGCAACGTCAGTGTTTAAATCAGACAGAGTAAACAACAACCAACTGTTACCTGTTAGAGTAAACAACAACAAACTGTTACTGTTTTCTCCTGACAGGCCCGTCTCCCGGTGAAGTGGATGGCTCCAGAGAGCATCTTTCAGTGCGTTTACACGGTTCAAAGTGACGTCTGGTCCTACGGAGTCTTACTGTGGGAGATCTTCTCTCTGGGTAACCATGGTGACATCTAGTCAAGTTACAGCCCTGCTTCTGACCAATCATTAGGAGTTCATGGAAGTCATGACATCACTTCCTGTCCAGCCCGTGTTTCACTAGCTGTTCCTGGAGTTTACTTTCCATATTCTCAGAGTGCTCGGCTCCACTACAGCAGCTGCTGTCAGACATGTTAACCTGAAAAACTAAAGTTCCCATTAATAGAACTACAAGTGTGGCAGCATGGGTACTAACGTCAGCGTAAATAAATATAAACAGTCCTGATTATTGGTTACTGCAGTCCATGTTTACAGATCCTGATTCTGGCCTTTAGTTTAGTTTAAAGGTTTATTACCACAAAGTTTAAAAGAAACAGACTCCACCACCCATCTCCTTATTACTACTGTCATTACTATGTTATTACCACAGTATTAATCAGTATAAAGATACTACCAGCTTATTACCATGTTATTACCACAGTATTAATCAGTATAAATATACTACCAGCTTATTACCATGTTATTACCACAGTATTAATCAGTATAAAGACACTACCAGCTTATTACCATGTTATTACCACAGTATTAATCAGTATAAATATACCACCAGCTTATTACCATGTTATTACCACAGTATTAATCAGTATAAATATACCACCAGCTTATTACCATGTTATTACCACAGTATTAATCAGTATAAAGACACTACCAGCTTATTACCATGTTATTACCACAGTATTAATCAGTATAAAGCTACTACCAGCTTATTACCATGTTATTACCACAGTATTAATCAGTATAAATATACCACCAGCTTATTACCATGTTATTACCACAGTATTAATCAGTATAAAGACACTACCAGCTTATTACCATGTTATTACCACAGTATTAATCAGTATAAAGACACTACCAGCTTATTACCATGTTATTACCACAGTATTAATCAGTATAAATATACCACCAGCTTATTACCATGTTATTACCACAGTATTAATCAGTATAAAGACACTACCAGCTTATTACCATGTTATTACCACAGTATTAATCAGTATAAAGACACTACCAGCTTATTACCATGTTATTACCACAGTATTAATCAGTATAAATATACTACCAGCTTATTACCATGTTATTACCACAGTATTAATCAGTATAAAGACACTACCAGCTTATTACCATGTTATTACCACAGTATTAATCAGTATAAACATACTACCAGCTTATTACCATGTTATTACCACAGTATTAAACAGTATAAAGATACTATCAGCTTATTACCATGTTATTACCACAGTATTAATCAGTATAAAGATATTACCAGCTTATTACCATGTTATTACCACAGTATTAATCAGTATAAAGATATTACCAGCTTATTACCATGTTATTACCACAGTATTAAACAGTATAAAGATACTACCAGCTTATTACCATGTTATTACCACAGTATTAAACAGTATAAAGATACTACCAGCTTATTACCATGTTATTACCACAGTATTAAACAGTATAAAGATACTACCAGCTTATTACCATGTTATTACCACAGTATTAAACAGTATAAAGATACTACCAGCTTATTACCATGTTATTACCACAGTATTAAACAGTATAAAGATGCTACCAGCTTATTACCATGTTATTACCATAGTATTAAACTGTATAAAGATACTACCAGCTTATTACCTTTTGATTACCATATGGCTGATGTTCAATACGGAGCTGACATCAGAGTTTAAGTTGCATCACATTTGAACAGATTCAAAATTTATAATTTTTTTTTTAAGTTCTAACTTCACCCTTCCAATATTTGCCCGGCAACACAGTCTGAAGCTCTCTGATTGGACGTTTCTGACAGCAATGATCTCTGAGACTATTGGTTGACTGTCTGTCTGTGTGTGTGTGTGTGTGTGTGTCTCCACCTGTTCAGGTAAGAGTCCCTACCCGAATGTCGCCGTGGATACCAACTTCTACAGGATGATCAAAGATGGCCGCCACATGGATCGGCCAGACTTCGCACCAGCAGAGATGTGAGGATGTTAATAAAGTTATTTTGAATGTAACAGAGTCCTGTGCCGTTCATGTCGATGTTAATAAAGTTATTTTGAATGTACTGTCAGGTATCAGCTGATGACGCTCTGCTGGAATTTGGAGCCCACAGACCGACCGACGTTCAAAATGATCGGTCAGCTCATTAACAGGCTCCTCCCCTCCGCCAATGACACGTCGCCACATCATGGCGAGCAGGTGAGGACCAATCACACGGCTGCCTGACAGGCTGCTGCATGTTTAATCAGTGCTTACCTGAACACATCTTTTCTCTTCTTCTCCTCTCAGCTGACATACAGGAACATCGACGAGTGCAGAGAAGAAGAGGAAGAGGAGGAGGAGGAGGAGGGGGTCAGAGGAGGAGACTCACTAAAGAGAGGAGAAGAAGAAGGTGATTAAAGCAGGATGACATCCTGTAAACAACGATGTAAACAACAATGTAAACAACGATCTGACTGTGTTGTTCTGATTTTCTCAGAGACCTGCGAAGAAGATGAGGAGGAAGAGGAGCAGGCGCTGATGAAAAACATCTACCAGCTGTCCTGATGCTGGTGTCCAATCAGAATGTGTTTGTTGGATAAACAGTTCTCTATTTTTGTAAAGGAAAGTCTTCTCATGATGAAGAGTAGTGATCACATGACTCTGTTTGTTTTTCAGCCCATTAATTATAAAGTTCCTACAGAAAAAGCATCATGTGTAACATTAAAGCTGTCAGTCAATCAAACCACCACAAACTGCTGACCTCACAGTCAATCTGGGACTGAGGGGCCCCTCAGGGTCCCGGGCTACCTAGGGTCCCGGGCCCACCAGTATCCCAGGCTATCCATGGTCCCGGGGCCCCCCAGGGTCCCGGGCTACCTAGGGTCCCGGGCCCACCAGTATCCCAGGCTATCCATGGTCCCGGGCCCACCAGGATCCCAGGCTACCCGGGGTCCAGGGCCCCCCAGGATCCCAGGCTACTCAGGGTCCAGGGCCCCCCAGGGTCCCGGGCTACCCAGGTTCCCGGGCCCACCAGGTTCCCAGGCTATCCAGGGTCCAGGGCCCCCCAGGATCCCGGGCTACCCAGGATCCCAGGCCCCCCAGGATCCTAGGCTACCCAGGGTCCAGGGCCCCCCAGGATCCCAGGCTACCCGGGGTCCAGGGCCCCCCAGGGTCCCGGGCTACCCAGGTTCCCCGGCCCACCAGGGTCCCAGGCTATCCAGGGTCCGGGGCCCCCCAGGATCCCGGGCTACCCAGGATCCCAGGCCCCCCAGGATCCTAGGCTACCCAGGGTCCAGGGCCCCCCAGGGTCCTGGCCTACCCAGGTTCCCGGGCCCTCCAGGGTCCCGGGGCCCCGGCGAGGCAGCCTGCAGTGGATCGTTGGTGATCCAGTTTCACTTTCTACAGAAACTGTGACGCTAAAAATAAAACTTTAATTCAAAGATTCTAAACAAACATTTAAAAAGAGACAAAATTATATTTTGAACCAAACTCTGTAACATTTTCTAAGTATTTAAAAAACAACAACACTGTTAGAAGGACATTAACCAACGTCGGCTTCATTCTAACTTCACCTCCATCTGAAAAACACTGAATTCACTGAAGATACTTTAACCACCAACAAAACACTCACAACTTTTTATACGTATTTCAAAAACCGCTAAAATTTATTTTTAACAAGCCACCAACCAAAACCACAATATTGCACATTTTATTCTGACAGTATTGTTCCTACATTATAAAGTTCAGGATGTTCTTATGATCGTGTTCAGCAGCTTTTAGGATCCATGTTGGTCAAACTTTCACTCAGCTCTACAGAGATCTGTCTGAATTTTATTCTTCACATTTTGTTGGCAAAGTTTTTTTTTTTTTAAGTTTTTAATTATGGAAACATTTAATCAACATATATGTTTTGATAATCTGTGACTTTTTATTATGATTTTTTTTATGAATCTGATTATGTTCTATATGCTCTCCTCTGTGATTGGTCAGAATTGTTTTTATATGTGTCACTTGTGTTTTTATGACGAGTGTGAAAATAAATTCTTTAATCAGACTGAAGTGTTTGTGGTGTTTGTGGTGAAGAGGAGGGACCGACCTGTTTATCTTTTAACTGCTGATGGACTTTAGATTCTGATAAACAAGAAACCTGCAGGACCAGTTTCATGTCATGTGACCTCATTTATGTTTGAACCTTTGATTGACAGGTGAGGTCGTCCTATCTCATGTCTCCGTGTTAAACTTTGATTCTTCCTCATTCATCAGAGCTGGAAGAAGTACTTTACTGCAGTAAAAGTACATAAGTATTATGAGCTTGATGTAGTTAAAGTACTGCAGTAAAAGTACATAAGTATTATGAGCTTGATGTAGTTAAAGTATTGCAGTAAAAGTACATAAGTATTATGAGCTTGATGTAGTTAAAGTATTGCAGTAAAAGTACATAAGTATTATGAGCTTGATGTAGTTAAAGTATTGCAGTAAAAGTACATAAGTATTATGAGCTTGATGTAGTTAAAGTATTGCAGTAAAAGTAGTGGTTTGGTCCCTCTGACTGATATATTATTATATATGACATCATTAGATTATTAATAGTGAAGCATCAGTGTTAGAGCAGCATGTTACTGTTGTAGCTGCTGGAGGTGGAGCTAGTTTACACTACTTTATATACAGTTAGCTAGTTTAGTCCAGTGGTTCCCAACCTAGGGGTCGGGGCCCCTCCAAAGGGTCAGCAGATAAATCTGAGGGGTGGTGAGATGATTAATGGGAGAGGAAAGAAGAAAAAACAAAGTTCTGATACACAAATCTGTTTTCAGTTTTTGGACTTTTTCTCTAATCTTTGATTTTTGCTGAAATATTGGATCATTTGAACATTTATTGAAATGAAAGCATGTGAGAAGTTTAGAGGGAAAAATCACTATTTGGTGGAGCTGTTAACAACTCATAGACATGTGAAATGTGACCCCGACTACACACTGCTTTTTGTAAGACGTCAAAAGACAAAAAGGTTGGAAACCACTGGTTTCATCTTTAACAATGTGTTGTATTTTAAAAGCTTGTTATATTATCCATTGTGTCAAATCTTCATCTGAAAAGTAACTAAAGCTGTCAAATAAATGTAGTGGAGTAGAAAGTACAATATTTCCCTCTGAAATGTAGAAAGTAGCATCACATGGAAATACTCAAGTAAAGTACAAGTACCTCTAAACTGTACTTCAGTACATTTTGGCGTAAATGTACTTTTAGAGAAAATCTGTTATTGTTGTTTTTCTGGGAGGTAATAATGTGTCAGCAGTAAATAATGAATGGTTATCAGCAGCATACTGGACTTGTTGACTGATGGTCCCAGTGAGGTTAAAGATCAGCTGCTCTTCCACTGGTTCTCCTCCAGTCTCCACTGGTCTACATCTTCTACACCAGTGACCGTCGCAGTAACCAACTAACAGACACATCATCAGATATGCAGATGATGATTCTGTGAACTAAACGTGTCTAAACTGAAGACGAGGTAGATAGTATCTTACCGTTGTTTACAGGCTGTTTGTTTACAGGCTGTTTGTTTACAGGCTGTTTGTTTACAGGCTGTTTACTTGACTCCTACACTTTGACCTTGATGCTGAATGAACTGCTTTAAATCACGACGCCCACTACGTCCTGTCGTCAGTGTTGTTTAGCTGTAAGGGACAATAAAGATACTTTGAACTTTGGAGCAGCATTGATTATCAACTAATGTATTGATAATGAGTCATTAGTCATGTTCAGCTCAATAAAAGCTGCTGAAAGATCACAGATCAGAGTCAGTGAAGACACACAGTCCAACAGTCTGTTTCTGATCCTTCAACAGGGAACAGGTGAGACAGAGAACAGGTGAGACAGAGAACAGGTGAGACAGTGAACAGGTGAGACAGAGAACAGGTGAGACAGAGAACAGGTGAGACAGTGAACAGGTGAGACAGTGAACAGGTGAGACAGAGAACAGGTGAGACAGTGAACAGGTGAGACAGACAACAGGTGAGACAGAGAACAGGTGAGACAGTGAACAGGTGAGACAGTGAACAGGTGAGACAGTGAACAGGTGAGACAGACAACAGGTGAGACAGAGAACAGGTGAGACAGAGAACAGGTGAGACAGACAACAGGTGAGACAGTGAACAGGTGAGACAGAGAACAGGTGAGACAGAGAACAGGTGAGACAGACAACAGGTGAGACAGTGAACAGGTGAGACAGACAACAGGTGAGACAGAGAACAGGTGAGACAGTGAACAGGTGAGACAGACAACAGGTGAGACAGAGAACAGGTGAGACAGTGAACAGGTGAGACAGAGAACAGGTGAGACAGAGAACAGGTGAGACAGTGAACAGGTGAGACAGACAACAGGTGAGACAGTGAACAGGTGAGACAGAGAACAGGTGAGACAGAGAACAGGTGAGACAGACAACAGGTGAGACAGACAACAGGTGAGACAGACAACAGGTGAGACAGTGAACAGGTGAGACAGTGAACAGGTGAGACAGACAACAGGTGAGACAGAGAACAGGTGAGACAGAGAACAGGTGAGACAGACAACAGGTGAGACAGTGAACAGGTGAGACAGACAACAGGTGAGACAGTGAACAGGTGAGACAGTGAACAGGTGAGACAGAGAACAGGTGAGACAGTGAACAGGTGAGACAATTAGGACGCAGCTGAGCAGGTAAGCAGGTAAACTGTTCTTTTCTAAAACTGGTTTTAACAAGAGATGAATGAACTGTTAACACAGAGACACAGAACTATTTCAATATGCTGCTAATGGCTACATACATGCTACCATGCTAACAGACAGAAGCTAAAGCAGCGAACAGCTAACAGCTAACAGCTAAACGTCCTTGTTTGTGTTGGTTAAAAGCTTCCGATAATGAAACTGTGACTGTAAATGATGCTGGAACATTAAGATATGCATGTTAAAAATACTAATCGTCTGATAAAACTGATTCTTTTCATTTGATTGATTGATTGATTGACTGATAGACTGATATCAGGATGAAGCGTCGTCTGTCGTCTCTGGAGTTTCTCCTGGTGATCATCTGTTTGCTGCTTCTGGTTTGTTGTGTCGGACTGATCGTTGTCACATGGATCAGCTTTCAGCCTGAAGGTAACACATCATATCAATCGCCTGATCAGAGGATGTTGTCGATCAATCAATCAATCAATCAATCAATCAATCTTCTACTGTTGTTTGTACTAAGCTGGCGTTGAGCCGGCGCCTCTGAGCGGACGGATGGTGATCACGGAGGGAGCAGTGTTCTGTGAGGAGCTGAAGAACTCCAGCAGCCTGCAGTTTAAATCTCTGGCCTTTGACGTCCAACACCTGGTGAGATTACAGCTGTTATAATGAAGGATAACAATGATAATAATATAATCATAAATAAGATAAAATAGAGTGAATGTGTAATATAAGATGGAGATAAAACCCACTGACACAATAAATACAATTCATACTGAATAATAATAAAATATATCAGGTAACACATAACAGGTAACAGGTAACACATAACAGGTAACACATAACAAGTAACACATAACAGGTAACACATAACAGGTAACACATAACAGGTAACACATAACAGGTAACAGGTAACACATAACAGGTAACAGGTAACACATAACAGGTAACACATAACAGGTAACAGGTAACACATAACAGGTAACAGGTAACACATAACAGGTAACACATAACAGGTAACAGGTAACACATAACAGGTAACAGGTAACACATAACAGGTAACACATAACAGGTAACAGGTAACACATAACAGGTAACAGGTAACACATAACAGGTGACACATAACAGGTAACACATAACAGGTAACAGGTAACACATAACAGGTAACACATAACAGGTAACACATAACAGGTAACAGGTAACACATAACAGGTAACATATAACAGGTAACACATAACAGGTAACAGGTAACACATAACAGGTAACAGGTGACACATAACAGGTAACAGGTGACACATAACAGGTAACACATAACAGGTAACAGGTAACACATAACAGGTAACAGGTAACACATAACAGGTAACAGGTGACACATAACAGGTAACACATAACAGGTAACACATAACAGGTAACAGGTAACACATAACAGGTAACAGGTAACACATAACAGGTAACACATAACAGGTAACACATAACAGGTAACAGGTAACACATAACAGGTAACACGTAACAGGTAACAGGTAACACATAACAGGTAACACATAACAGGTAACAGGTAACAAGACTTTCTCTCAGTCTGGTTGCAGGTGTTGAACTAACCTGTGATTGGTCGGCAGGTGTTGAACTAACCTGTGATTGGTCGGCAGGTGTTGAACTAACCTGTGATTGGTCGGCAGGTGTTGAACTAACCTGTGATTGGTCGGCAGGCGTTGAACTAACCTGTGATTGGTCAGCAGGTGCTGAACTAACCTGTGATTGGTCGGCAGGTGTTGGACTAACCTGTGATTGGTCGGCAGGTGTTGAACTAACCTGTGATTGGTCGGCAGGTGTTGAACTAACCTGTGATTGGTCGGCAGGTGTTGGACTAACCTGTGATTGGTCGGCAGGTGTTGAACTAACCTGTGATTGGTCGGCAGGTGTTGAACTAACCTGTGATTGGTCGGCAGGTGTTGGACTAACCTGTTATTGGTCAGCAGGTGCTGAACTAACCTGTGATTGGTCAGCAGGCGTTGAACTAACCTGTGATTGGTCAGCAGGCGTTGAACTAACCTGTGATTGGTCAGCAGGTGCTGAACTAACCTGTGATTGGTCGGCAGGTGTTGGACTAACCTGTGATTGGTCGGCAGGTGTTGAACTAACCTGTGATTGGTCGGCAGGTGTTGAACTAACCTGTGATTGG
>NC_056545.1:295000-375000 GCF_910596095.1 Thunnus maccoyii
ACACAGTTAACCACCAAATCCTCCTCTCCACACTCACTGAGTTTGGCATCTCAGGATCCGCCCTCCGCTGGTTCATGTCCTACCTCTCAGGGAGATATTTTAAAGTATCTTGGAGGGGAGAAGTGTCCAAACCACACAGCTTATCCACAGGGGTTCCTCAAGGGTCGGTGCTCGGTCCCCTTCTCTTCTCATTATACACCACCTCACTTGGCGCAATCATCCGCTCCCATGGTTTCTCACACTATTGCTATGCTGACGACACCCAACTCTTCCTGTTGTTCCCACCAGAAAACAACACAGTCCCGGCTCGGATCTCATCAGCATGGATGAAAGAACGCCACCTTCAGCTTAACCTCTCTAAGACTGAGCTCCTTGTCATCCAGCCAGTCCTTCCATACAACAAAACATCAGCATCCAGCTCGAATCAACCCAACTCATGCCCACAAAGTCTGCCTGACGCTTGGGTGTCATGATTGATGACCAACTAACCTTTAAGGTTCACGTGGCTTCAGTCGCTCCCCTGGTCGATTCGCCCTGTACAACATCAGGAAGATCAGACCCTTCCTGTCTGAGCATGCAGCACAACTCCTGGTTCAGGCTCTCCTAATATCACGCATTGACTACTGCAACTCCTTACTGGCAGGCCTCCCTGCATGTACGTTCAAGCCTCTGCAGATGATCCAGAACACGTCGGTGCTTCTGGTCTTCAATCAGCCCAAAACAGCACCTGTCACCCTGCTGTTGATATCCCTCCACGGCTTCCAGTTGCTGCCAGCATCAGATTCAAAACCCTGACACTCGCTTACAAAACAGCAACTAAACAAATAAAAAAAACTATTAATGTCACTTCATGAGTTTATCTGCAGCTGCTTTCAAGTTCTGGAATCAGTCATAACTTTATAAAGTCTGACTGTGATCAAATTAACTACCACTGATGACGTTTCTTAACCAATCAGCAGCCAGTAAACCGGAGAGGATCATTTAAATGAGTTGAGGTGTGTTTGGTTAGATGAGCTGTGAGCACCTCCTGCTCCGTGTTGATGACAGTGTTACATTATCAGTAGAGGGTATTGATTACAGATATGTAAATGTATTGACTGATGTGCAGGTACCACATGTTTGGAGAGGACGTCCACCGTCTCAGAGTCCTGCTGCTCCAAACGTCTCCGTCCAACTCTGAAACCACCGTTACCGTGGTGTTTCAGAAAGATGGTAACTATGGTGACAACTGGAACCATGGCCAGGTGACCCTCAACCTGACGGCCGAGACCACAGTGAGTGACATCACACAGTCCGATCTCAATAACTGACCATTGATCAGTCAGCTGATCGATAACTGATCGATCAATTTGATCTCCGCAGGTTGTGTTTGAAGCTCTGAAGAAAGGAGGGATGAGGAACGACATCGCTCTGGATGACATCACACTGACCTCTGCTCCCTGTGGCCCCGCCCCCCCGGAACCAACCAATGTACCGCCTCCGACAACCATGCCCCCTATACCAGGTAAGACACAGACCACACCCCCTATACCAGGTAAGACACAGACCACGCCCCCTATACCAGGTAAGACACAGGCCACACCCCCTATACCAGGTAAGACACAGACCATGCCCTCTATACCAGGTAAGACACAGACCACGCCCTCTATACCAGGTAAGACACAGACCACACCCCCTATACCAGGTAAGACATAGACCACGCCCCCTATACCAGGTAAGACACAGGCCACGCCCCCTATACCAGGTAAGGCACAGACCACGCCCTCACTCAACACACCTGTATTAATATTCAGAAGAGTCTAAATCTCAAAGCTTATCCAGAAGTCAATAACATGGACAGACAGGTAGAGAGACAGGTAGAGAGACAGGTAGACAGACAGGTAGAGAGACAGGTAAACAGATTGTGTGCTACTAGATACAATCTGACTCCGCCCTTTGTGATCTGATTGGTCAGCTGACTGTGGAGGACCCTTTGACCTCTGGGAGCCAAACTCTACCTTCAACTCGCCAAACTACCCACGATCCTACGGGAACGACGCTCAGTGTGAGTACAGCTGCCTGATAGTTATACCTGAGCTTCCATCTCTGCGCCAAACTGAACTGAACCAATCAGATGTTTTTAGATACAATACGATACATCATGATACGTTACGTTATGTTACATTACGATATGATGTGATACGTTACATTATGTGACGTGAGGATACCTTACATCTGTTATGACATGTCACGATACGATGTGATCTGTCTGTTTTTGAGATCCATGTTTTAAATACTGGAAACTTTTTAAGAAATGATTCCATCAGATTTCTCTTCCGTCTTTAAAAGTAAGACAATGAAATGTAAAAGTTAACCATAAACATGCTGAACACATTTCATTCTTCATAAGTATTTTATTGTTTACATGTTTGCGGTGTTCTTCTTCTTCTTCTCTGTCTTTGTTGGCACATTGTTTCGTGTCTTGGTGTGTTTACGATGTGTTGCGTTATGATACATTATGTTTTAAGTTTAAGATAAAAACTTGACTTCCTGTTTTCAAGTAAACTGCTGAGTGATGGACGAAGAAGAAGAAACATTTAACAAAAGAAGAGAGATTTAGTCTCAAAGTTCACCATCTTTAAAAGACTCGAGCAGTTTACCTGATGTTCTGAGCTCACCTGTGAGCGGTGTGATTACCCACAATCCTCTGCTCTGGCAGGTGTGTGGACTCTTCACGCTGTGCAGGGGCGGAACATCCAGCTCCACTTCCTGGACTTTGACGTTGAAGCGACGTTTGATGTCGTAGAGGTGCGGGACGGGGTGGGGCCTAACTCTACCTTACTGGGTGAGCTGGTGTTTTTACCCATAATGCTTTTCAGCTGTGTGCTGGTCAGTAGCTGCTCATCTTGCTTCAGTCACAGGTTTGAACATTTTGTTTCCAGCTCTTCTCACCGGCAAAAGTGGCCCCGCCCATGACTTGTTCTCAACAACCAATCAGATGACAGTGTGGTTCTTCACGGACAGCTCGGGTTACGGTCGAGGATTCAGAGCCAACTTCACCTCTGGGGTCAAGCTGGGGTCAACAGGTGAGCTCAGGGTCAGAGGTCAGGCCTCTGAAGCAGTCATGTGACTGTTAATCAGGCTGATTATTGATTAGTTGTTGTTATGACGGCTCATGTGATGTGTGAACAGCTCCGTGTGCAGCCGGTCAGTTCCAGTGCCAGACAGGAAGCTGTATCCATGGTAACGGTCAGTGTAACGGCGTGGTCGACTGTCCGGACGCCTCTGATGAAGCCGACTGCGGTGAGACAACGTTTCTACTTCTCTGATGAGAAACATGAGATCAATACTGATGATCGTTTCTGATTCACAGTGTTTGTGTTGTTTGTTATGATATGTTGTGATATGTTACCTGATGTCACATTATGTAACGATACACTGTGTGATAGAACAGAAGAGAACAGGACAGAAAACGCAGCCACATTCAAATGGAGCACAGTCCCAGCTCCTCGTCTCCATAGCGACATAAGAAACAGCGTTTGGTTGCCGTTTTTCAGCCTTTCGTGCATGATTGTTTTAAGAAATCATCATATTCACAGCAGTGAAGTTTCCCTTTAAGTTACGCTGCATTACAGCGATGGTAAAGTAGTGTCACTTTATTTGGCAGGTGTGCAGCTCTGTGTAAAGCCATATTGACCTGCTGGTAACCATAGCAACAAGTAGAGACTGTCCTCATCAGAAAAACTACAGTACTGTTGACAAAAACAAGCTGTTTGTTTACATATCTAAACCCAGCAGACTGAACGGTGGAGGTATCGCTCAGAGAACATTCTGGTGAGTTTTTGTTGCTCATGACTGTAAACTGACCAGGTGTGTTCAGTGGACAGGTGTGAGACAGACTCCAGGTGTGTTCAGTGGACAGGTGTGAGACAGACTCCAGGTGTGTTCAGTGGACAGGTGTGAGACAGACTCCAGGTGTGTTCAGTGGACAGGTGTGAGACAGACTCCAGGTGTGTTCAGTGCACAGGTGAGACACAGACCACAGGTGTGTTCAGTGAACAGGTGTGAGACAGACTCCAGGTGTGTTCAGTGAACAGGTGTGAGACACAGACCACAGGTGTGCACACAGAGACTACAACATGTTCTCAGAAAGGAGTAATGATTCATGCTGTGTGTGTGTGTTTCAGTTATGTTGCAGGTGAACGGTTCAAGACGTCTCCAGTTTCAGCTCGTCTCCTCTCTGCTCACTGTCTGTTACGACACCTGGAACCCTCACCTGTCTGTCTTCACCTGTCAGTACCTGGGATACAGGTAACTCACCCGTCAGTACTTGGGTTAAAGGTAACTCATCCGTCAGTACCTGGTTAAAGGTAACTCACCGGTCAGTACCTGGTTAAAGGTAACTCACCCATCAGTACCTGGGTTAAGGGTAACTCACCCGTCAGTACCTGGTTAAAGGTAACTCACCCATCAGTACCTGGTTAAAGGTAACTCACCCTTCAGTACCTGGGTTACAGGTAACTCACCCGTCAGTACCTGGTTAAAGGTAACTCACCCGTCAGTACCTGGTTAAAGGTAACTCACCCATCAGTACCTGGTTAAAGGTAACTCACCCGTCAGTACCTGGGTTAAAGGTAACTCACCCGTCAGTACCTGGTTAAAGGTAACTCACCCGTCAGTACCTGGGTTAAAGGTAACTCACCCATCAGTACCTGCCTTAAAGGTAACTCACCCGTCAGTACCTGCCTTAAAGGTAACTCACCTGTCAGTACCTGCCTTAAAGGTAACTCACCCGTCAGTACCTGCCTTAAAGGTAACTCACTCGTCAGTACCTGGTTAAAGGTAACTCACCCATCAGTACCTGGTTAAAGGTAACTCACCCATCAGTACCTGGGTTAAAGGTAACTCACCCGTCAGTACCTGGGTTACAGGTAACTCACCCGTCAGTACTTGGGTTAAAGGTAACTCATCCGTCAGTACCTGGTTAAAGGTAACTCACCGGTCAGTACCTGCCTTAAAGGTAACTCATCCGTCAGTACCTGGTTAAAGGTAACTCACCCGTCAGTACCTGGGTTAAGGGTAACTCACCCGTCAGTACCTGGTTAAAGGTAACTCACCCATCAGTACCTGGTTAAAGGTAACTCACCCTTCAGTACCTGGGTTACAGGTAACTCACCCGTCAGTACCTGGTTAAAGGTAACTCACCCGTCAGTACCTGGTTAAAGGTAACTCACCCATCAGTACCTGGTTAAAGGTAACTCACCCGTCAGTACCTGGGTTAAAGGTAACTCACCCGTCAGTACCTGGTTAAAGGTAACTCACCCGTCAGTACCTGGGTTAAAGGTAACTCACCCATCAGTACCTGCCTTAAAGGTAACTCACCCGTCAGTACCTGCCTTAAAGGTAACTCACCTGTCAGTACCTGCCTTAAAGTTAACTCACCCGTCAGTACCTGGGTTAAAGGTAACTCACCTGTCAGTACCTGCCTTAAAGGTAACTCACCCGTCAGTACCTGGGTTAAAGGTAACTCACCCATCAGTACCTGGTTAAAGGTAACTCACCCGTCAGTACCTGGTTAAAGGTAACTCACCCGTCAGTACCTGGTTAAAGGTAACTCACCCATCAGTACCTGGGTTAAAGGTAACTCACCCGTCAGTACCTGGGTTACAGGTAACTCACCCATCAGTACCTGGTTAAAGGTAACTCACCCGTCAGTACCTGGGTTAAAGGTAACTCACCCGTCAGTACCTGGGTTACAGGTAACTCACCCATCAGTACCTGGTTAAAGGTAACTCACCCGTCAGTACCTGGTTAAAGGTAACTCACCCGTCAGTACCTGGGTTACAGGTAACTCACCCATCAGTACCTGGTTAAAGGTAACTCACCCGTCAGTACCTGGGTTACAGGTAACTCACCCGTCAGTACCTGGGTTAAAGGTAACTCACCCGTCAGTACCTGGTTAAAGGTAACTCACCCATCAGTACCTGGGTTAAAGGTAACTCACCCGTCAGTACCTGGGTTAAAGGTAACTCACCCGTCAGTACCTGCCTTAAAGGTAACTCACCCGTCAGTACCTGGTTAAAGGTAACTCACCCGTCAGTACCTGGTTAAAGGTAACTCACCTGTCAGTACCTGGGTTAAAGGTAACTCACCCATCAGTACCTGGGTTAAAGGTAACTCACCCATCAGTACCTGGTTAAAGGTAACTCACCCGTCAGTACCTGCCTTAAAGGTAACTCACCCGTCAGTACCTGGGTTACAGGTAACTCACCCATCAGTACCTGGTTAAAGGTAACTCACCCATCAGTACCTGCCTTAAAGGTAACTCACCCGTCAGTACCTGGTTAAAGGTAACTCACCCGTCAGTACCTGGTTAAAGGTAACTCACCCATCAGTACCTGGGTTACAGGTAACTCACCCGTCAGTACCTGCCTTAAAGGTAACTCACCCGTCAGTACCTGGGTTAAAGGTAACTCACCCGTCAGTACCTGGGTTAAAGGTAATTCACCCGTCAGTACCTGCCTTAAAGGTAACTCACTCGTCAGTACCTGCCTTAAAGGTAACTCACCCGTCAGTACCTGGGTTACAGGTAACTCACCCGTCAGTACCTGGGTTAAAGGTAACTCACCCGTCAGTACCTGGGTTAAAGGTAACTCACCCGTCAGTACCTGCCTTAAAGGTAACTCACTCGTCAGTACCTGGGTTAAAGGTAACTCACTCGTCAGTACCTGCCTTAAAGGTAACTCACCCGTCAGTTCCTGGGTTAAAGGTAACTCACCCGTCAGTACCTGGGTTAAAGGTAACTCACCCGTCAGTACCTGGGTTAAAGGTAACTCACCCGTCAGTATCTGGGTTAAAGGTAACTCACCTGTCAGTACCTGCCTTAAAGGTAACTCACCCGTCAGTACCTGGTTAAAGGTAACTCACCCGTCAGTACCTGCCTTAAAGGTAACTCACCCGTCAGTACCTGGTTAAAGGTAACTCACCCGTCAGTACCTGGTTAAAGGTAACTCACCCGTCAGTATCTGGGTTAAAGGTAACTCACCCGTCAGTACCTGGTTAAAGGTAACTCACCCATCAGTACCTGGGTTAAAGGTAACTCACCCGTCAGTACCTGGTTAAAGGTAACTCACCCGTCAGTACCTGGTTACAGGTAACTCATCCGTCAGTACCTGGGTTACAGGTAACTCACCTGTCTGTCTCTCTGCAGGTCGGGGGAGGCCATGTTGCTGCCAGTTCAGCCTCATGATTCACCGTTTACAACTTTCAAAGTAAACGATAACGGGACCCTGGAGATGAACATCAGGTACAAACAACAATTAGAAAAATGTCACAATATATTTTTATTTTATTTTTCAATTTTCAGAGGAAAAATGTGAAGTAAATAAATGTTTTTTTACAGTGAAACCTGCAACAGTGAGCAAGTGATCTCTCTCAGCTGTGACAACCAACGTGAGTTACACTTTAAAACAAGTTACGCTGTTAAACACAGACTGTTAAAACAATTACACTGTAAACAGCACACATCTGCACAGAGTCATAGTGTGTATTTTCATGTATGTTGAGATATTCCCGACTGTGTTTGAGTAAACAGTGTTTCAGACTGACTGAGCCTCTGACTTTCAGCTTGTGGAGTTCGGCGGATCATTAATGACACGAGGGAGACGGACCAATCATTAAAGGGGAAAGGTGAGAAAATGAAACCTGTCCTGATCCTGATGTTGGTCTCAGTCCAACTGTAGTTTGACTTGTTTGTTACCTGTCAGGTGCAGTCAGAGTGGTGGGCGGGGTGAACGCGGTGAAGGGGGCGTGGCCCTGGATGGTGTCTCTGAAGTGGAGGGGGCGTCATGTGTGCGGAGCCTCGTTAATTGGCACTGATTGGCTGCTGACCGCTGCACATTGCGTCTACGGGTGAGTGACTCCATCAGTGACAACACAAATCATTTATAAACACAAACTGTTTCGTCCTGAAACCATTAATATAAACTGGTTTCCAGTATGTAAACAACACCTAACATACACAATAAAAAACTACACACAATCTATAAACAGCATGTATGATGTCTATATGATGCATGTATGATTCATGTATGATACATGTATGATGTCTGTATGATGTCTGTATGATACATGTATGATGTCTGTATGATTCATGTATGATACATGTATGATGTCTGTATGATTCATGTATGATACATGTATGATGTCTGTATGATGTCTGTATGATTCATGTATGATGTCTGTATGATTCATGTATGACGTCTGTATGATTCATGTATGATACATGTATGATGTCTGTATGATTCATGTATGATACATGTATGATGTCTGTATGATGTCTGTATGATTCATGTATGATGTCTGTATGATTCATGTATGACGTCTGTATGATTCATGTATGATACATGTATGATGTCTGTATGATGTCTGTATGATTCATGTATGACGTCTGTATGATTCATGTATGATACATGTATGATGTCTGTATGATTCATGTATGATACATGTATGATGTCTGTATGATGTCTGTATGATTCATGTACGACGTCTGTATGATTCATGTATGATACATGTATGATGTCTGTATGATTCATGTATGATACATGTATGATGTCTGTATGATGTCTGTATGATTCATGTATGATACATGTATGATGTCTGTATGATGTCTGTATGATTCATGTATGACGCATGTATTATGTCTGTATGATACATGTATGATGTCTGTATGATGTCTGTATGATACATGTATGATGTCTGTATGATTCATGTATGATACATGTATGATGTCTGTATGGTGCATGTATGATATCTATATGATACATGTATGATACATGTATCATACATGTATCATACAGACATCATACAGACATCAGACATGTATGATATCTATATGATACATGTATGACACATGAATCATACATGTATGATGTCTGTATGATACATGTATGATGTCTGTATGATACATGTATGATGCATGACGTATTTGTGCTCTGCAGGAAGAACATCCACCTGCAGTCGTGGTCGGCGGTGTTCGGGCTTCACTCCCAGAGTGACTTGCACTCGTCACATGTTCAGACCCGACAAGTCGATCGCATCGTCATCAACAGAGAATACAACAGACAAACCAAACAGGCCGACATCGCCATGATGCATCTGCAGCAGCCAATCAACTTCACCGGTCAGTGACATCACTGAACGGACACATCTCACCTGTCAGTTACACACCTGTCACCTACACAAAACTCAAGTGTGTGTGTGTGTGTGTGTGTGTGTGTGTGTGTGTGTGTGTGTGTGTGTGTGTGCAGAGTGGGTCCAGCCGGTGTGTTTACCTGCCGACGGTCAGAAGTTCACAGCAGGAAGGAAATGTTTCATTGCAGGATGGGGACGAGACGCCGAGCAGGGTGAGACACATGAAGAGACTCACCTGTCTGTCTCTCACCTGTCTGTCTCACCTGTCTGTCTCACCTGTCTGTCTCTCACCTGTCTGTCTCACCTGTCTATCTCACCTGTCTGTCTCTCACCTGTCTGTCTCACCTGTCTGTCTATCTCTCACCTGTCTGTCTCACCTGTCTGTCTGACCTGTCTGTCTGACCTGTCTGTCTCTCAGGTTCCCTCCCTAACGTTCTGCAGGAGGCGCAGGTTCCTCTGGTGTCTCAGGATCAGTGTCAGCAGCAGTTACCTGAGTACAGCATCACCTCCAGCATGCTGTGTGCCGGCTTCCCGGAGGGCGGAGTCGACTCCTGTCAGGTAACGGCTCACCTGGACTCATCCTGACGGTTACAAACATGTCATCGCTAGGCAACCACTGACATCTCTGTATAAATCAAGGACTCAGTTAAACTGCCTGAACGAGCGCACAGAAGAAAAAAAACACGAGACGAAGGCAGTAAAACTAACCAATAGGAGCACAGATACGTTTGATTGGCAGCGGAATCAACCAATGGAAGGCCGTAAACTGCTTCTACGGTTCAACCTATATTATATTTATAATATAATCATATTGTTTTATAGTATAATTACATATGTGTAATTGTAATCATACATTTATAATAGTGGTTTGTCTGTAACTGGAGCTTCAACCTGCGGGACACAACAGGTGTGACTGAGCTGCGTGCTGATTGGTTGAACACATGTTAATAAAGGTTGTGTTGCTGTTTCCAGGGCGACTCTGGAGGTCCGCTGATGTGTCTGGACGATGGACACTGGACTCTGATTGGTCAGTCTCTCTCATACATACACACATACAGTATATTATTGTAGCTGAGATGTGATGAAATGCTCCGTTCTGATTGGTTCCTGACAGGTGTGACCTCGTTTGGGATTGGCTGTGGGCGACCTGAGAGACCAGGAGTCTACGCCCGAGTGTCCTCCTTCACCTCCTGGATCGCCCAGACCAGACGCTCTTCCTCCTCCTCTTCCTCATACTTTAAACAATAAACAGGTCCAGCATCCAGACCCAGACCAGACCCCCTCACTGTAGGGGTCCAGCATCCAGACCCAGACCAGACCCCCTCACTGTAGGGGTCCAGCATCCGGACCCGGACCAGACCCCCTCACTGTAGGGGTCCAGCACTCAGACCCGGACCAGACCCCCTCACTGTAGGGGTCCAGCATCCAGACCTGGACCAGACCCCCTCACAGTAGGGGTCCAGCATCCAGACCTGGACCAGACCTCCTCACTGTAGGGGTCCAGCATCCAGACCCGTACCAGACCCTCTCACTTTAGGGGTCCAGCATCCAGACCCGTACCAGACCCCCTCACTGTAGGGGTCCAGTATCCAGACCCGGACCAGACCCCCTCACTGTAGGGGTCCAGCATCCAGACCCGGACCAGACCCCCTCACTGTAGGGGTCCAGCATCCAGACCCGTACCAGACCCCCTCACTGTAGAGGTCCAGCACTCAGACCCAGACCAGACCCCCTCACTGTAGGGGTCCAGCATCCGGACCCAGACCAGACCCCCTCACTGTAGGGGTCCAGCATCCAGACCCCGACCAGGCCCCTCACTGTAAGGGTCCAGCATCCAGACCCGGACCAGACCCCCTCACTGTAGGGGTCCAGCATCCAGACCCGGACCAGACCCCTCACTGTAGGGTTCCAGCATCCAGACCCGGACCAGACCCCCTCACTGTAGGGGTCCAGTATCCAGACCCAGACCAGACCCCCTCAGTGTAGGGTTCCAGCATCCAGACCCGGACCAGACCCCCTCACTGTAGGGGTCCAGCATCCAGACCCGGACTAGACCCCCTCACTGTAGGGGTCCAGTATCCAGACCCAGACCAGACCCCCTCAGTGTAGGGGTCCAGCATCCAGACCCAGACCAGACCCCCTCACTGTAGGGGTCCAGCATCCAGACCCGGACCAGGCCCCTCACTGTAAGGGTCCAGCATCCAGACCCGGACCAGACCACCTCACTGTAGGGGTCCAGCATCCAGACCCGGACCAGACCCCCTCACTGTAGAGGTCCAGCACTCAGACCCAGACCAGACCCCCTCACTGTAGGGGTCCAGCATCCGGACCCAGACCAGACCCCCTCACTGTAGGGGTCCAGCATCCAGACCCCGACCAGGCCCCTCACTGTAAGGGTCCAGCATCCAGACCCGGACCAGACCCCCTCACTGTAGGGGTCCAGCATCCAGACCCGGACCAGCCCCCTCACTGTAGGGTTCCAGCATCCAGACCCGGACCAGACCCCCTCACTGTAGGGGTCCAGTATCCAGACCCAGACCAGACCCCCTCAGTGTAGGGTTCCAGCATCCAGACCCGGACCAGACCCCCTCACTGTAGGGGTCCAGCATCCAGACCCAGACCAGACCCCCTCACTGTAGAGGTCCAGCACTCAGACCCAGACCAGACCCCCTCACTGTAGGGGTCCAGCATCCGGACCCAGACCAGACCCCCTCACTGTAGGGGTCCAGCATCCAGCCCCCGACCAGGCCCCTCACTGTAAGGGTCCAGCATCCAGACCCGGACCAGACCCCCTCACTGTAGGGGTCCAGCATCCAGACCCGGACCAGACCCCTCACTGTAGGGTTCCAGCATCCAGACCCGGACCAGACCCCCTCACTGTAGGGGTCCAGCATCCAGACCCAGACCAGACCCCCTCACTGTAGGGGTCCAGCATCCAGACCCGGACCAGGTTTTCCTTTAATATGTGACCTGTCTGTATATATAATTATACATTTAAAATCATTCAGCAACATGTGAAACATTATTTGTGAACCGGTCGGTGATTTGCTGTTTTATATCTAATAAACATAATAAACAGCCTTTTGTCTGGTCTTTAAGGTGGATTTTTACGGTTTATTCTTGAATTATCAGCTGTAACCAACAATCTGAAATAAAACCTTCTGTGACTGGAAGGTAAACAGCGTCTGTGTGACAGTTCAGTGTTTCATTATAACTTCCAGAGAGAACGTGAGTTGGAGTATTTTGGTTTTTTATGGACTGTTCTTCAGATACTGTGGGATTGTAAAAACATTGTGCTCAAATATATGAATATTCTTGCCTTAAGATTTTGTGTCTGTTTTTTTATGAAAGGTTATTATTTACACAGTTTGTGTTCAGTGATTGTGCAGGGAGTATGTTACGTCTTGTTGCAGTAAACACTCTCAGTGTCACCAGAACAGTGTGAAGTCACACTTTCCTTTTTGGTTTTTGGGAAATTTGCCAAATCTAAAATAGATCAACCAGACAAATATTGTTCTACAAGCTTCTTTAAGTGTATTTTTGAACACTGGAATCAAACACACCCTGTGTTTCTGTGCAGCGACAGCATTTATCAGATCTAACGAAACTCCACCCTCACCTGACTCACCTGAGACGAAGCAGGAAACACACAAACTACAAACAAACAAAAAAGCAGAGACACACAGACTGAAAAAACAGACGATCATATTCACCTTCAGACCAAACTAACAACTTCCTCTGAGTGAGAACAGCGTTTTCTAACCCCAAACCCAGAACCAGCACCACACTTTTCTGAAACGCTGCTGCAAACTTCACGTCTCTATTTCTACCTGTTTCCTGCACAGTGAGAGAAACGTCAGGTTGAGTGTCAGTTTGACTAAAAACTGGAGTCAAAAGGGAAAGTAAACGTCAGTGACGTTAGGAGAGGAGGGAAGGGGAGCCATGACGGACTGAACTTCCTGTCTGCTGCTGCCTCCAGATCAGAGGAGGATCTCTCTGGCTGCTGGGTCTCTGGAGCGTTGCCCCGGCATTAGGGAGACAATTAATGATCCCAACAATGGTGTCACATCAGATACACATGAGGTGATTGCTCAAAGAACTGACATTTGTAAACTCAACAGAAATGTGCTTAAGATTACATCCTGCAAATGACGATATACTTATTCTGTACGTACAATAGAACGTGATTACCTGGTTAGTCACCATCTGTTTGGATATAAAGCATGTTATATTGGGGGTTTGGGTGGATCACGGCGCCATTAGAAGGATTTTTCTTTGAAGAGATGCTGTAGTCTAAAAAAGGTTGAACCACTGTTTTATTATCATATCAGTAAAGGGACTGAATATTAATATTTCATTCTCAAACAAACTTTTTGATGTTTATTACAAAATGTACAGTATAGTAAATATGTTTCAGGTGGTTTGTTCACCATTCACAAATGTCAGTGTTCTCTGTTTTTACCCTTTTAAAAGTATAAGTGTGCTAATATCTGTTAGCTTTTAGTGACGGCACATCTAGACTAAACATCACGGTGTGAATCCAAAAGTTTCTTTCTGCTGCATCACTGTTCACACATTTCAGTCTGTTCACCATCTCTGATGTGTTTAGGAGGTAAATTTCAGTTTGAGGGTCATGTGAAACTTGTGAATGTCTTCCATGGAGTCTGTTGGCACCGTCTGCTCAACAACATGTCGGACATCTGTCTTTAAAGTCTGGTAGAACCGTTTCACCTCCTGCAGCTCAGACTGACGTCGCCTTTTCACGTCTGGACGTTCCTGCCGAGCCTCCTTCAGCATCTTCTCGTACTTTAACTCCACAGCTTTTATTTTCTCCTCCAGTTTCTTCTCATAGAAGTCTCGGAGCTCCGCCTCCCTCTTCTCCAGCATGTGGACCACCTGCAGGTATGTGGGGTTGGAGTAAAACTCTCCTACATTGTTTTCAACCATCTTCTCCACCTTCTCCAGCAGATCCAGGACCTGACCACGATCGTCAGCTTTGTCATTGTTGAGGACGTGATATCTGTTCTCCACCTTCGTCAGGATGGACCGCAGCTCGCCTCCCGCCTCCAGCAGCTGTCTCTCCACATCTGGTCCAGCTTGGTCGTCCTGGGTGAAGAGGATGATGGTGTACCTCCAGGCATCGTCCCCAAAGATCTCCTCCACCTGCCTCACAGCGTCTCGTTCCTCATCGGTAAAAGGCCCCACCTTGATGACCAGCAGGATGGCGTGGGGCCCCGGGGCCGACATGTTGATGCATTTAGAGATCTCTCTCTTCACCGTGCGCTCGGGTAACGAGGTGTCGAAGAGGCCGGGCGTGTCGACGATGGTCGCCTTCCTGCCGAACACCTCGCCGCTCTGCTTACAGCACTGTCTGGTCACTGCGGAGAGAAAACACATGAAGCCGCCAATCAGCTCAAAGCAGGAAATAAAGTGCGTTTATTTCAGAGATCAGATATATATATATATATGTATATATGTGTGTGTGTGTGTGTGTGTGTGTGTTACCTGAGGACTGACTGACTGCTGCACAGAAGGCGTCTCTTCCCAGTATGGTGTTTCCACTGGAGCTCTTTCCTGCTCCAGTCTTCCCAACAAGAACCAGCCTCAAGTCTGCAACACAGAAACATCTGAGACTCTGACGTTGTGCAGCTGAACTGGTGAAATATTAATCAATGTCGATAATTAACACAGTCAGAAGAAAACAAGCTGATGTTGTTCGGACATAAACATCAAACTAGATTTATTTTAACAACGTTATTGATGATTTTATTTGCTGCTAGTTTATTTAATAAAGGTTATAAATGGAACTCAAGTACAGTATTTTCTGTTTTATAGAACCTTGAGTCCTCATGGTTCTCATGTTCAGCTGTAATAAAGTTGTTTCTGTGATCTGCAGGAAGTCGTTACATACGACTCTTCACTGGTACCAGTTTAAATAAATCACATTATTTTACTTTTGCATTTTTCAATTCCTGCAATTTTACTGCAAAAAACAGACATAAAACATCACAAACTGTATCGTACTTTATCAATCAATCAATCAGTTTTATTTATATAGCGCCAAATCACAACAGAAGTCATCAGGTCAAGACCGAACTCTTTAATTTATGATAAAAGCTGCTGAAGAATCAAACATTTCTGGCCTAAATAATCACTGTGAGATCCCGGAGACAGCCCTCCTGTGCTGCTAAATATTAATAATTTAATTTCCAGGGGAGACTACGCATTATCTAGCACCGTCTCATCTCTTTTTAAGGCATTTAAATATGATCTCTCTGGCTGAAGTCAAGAGGAAGTGACTTGTTTCTCATGTGTAATAATCGGACTGGTTTCCAGGTGGAGACAAATTGTTTGTACGTTCAGACACAAGAAACACACGAAACAGTTTATTTTAAGGTTTGAACACTGAAGATGATGACTGTCTGTCAGTTGACTGGTTTTATAAAGTCACAGTTACGCTGCTCTACATGCAGATTTCCTCCCTCAGTCCTGCTTCTCACATCAGTGTTTTCTGTTTTTAGTATCTTTGAGTCTGTTGCAGTTGTTCCTCATATACTGATTACATATATATGTGGAGGGCGTATATATATATATATATATATATATATATATATGCGCCCTCCACAGAGCCATAAACAATACAGATCCACCATGAAATGTTCAATCACTCTCAGAGATGTTGGTGAACAGATATGATGTCAAACAGATGTGTTTCAGACCTGGAGGTTTATCCATACTGCCTCTTCTTTTTCTCAGTGGATCTGTGCAGAGAGAGAACAAATGAACTCATCATTCAGACCACTGATGAACTCAAACATTGTAAATAACAACAGAATCATAACGAAGATAATCAAATCAATCAATAGCAGCAGAATTAGAATGGATATATTGTGGTGTTGTGCAGCATGCCGGCTGCACTGAAACGAGATTAAAAACAGATCAGAGGTTTAAATGTTCAAACCTGCAGCTGTCCTCACAAAACAAGCTGAATCAGGTCCTAACTGGCTGAATCAGGTCCTAACTGGCTGAATCAGGTCCTAACTGGCTGAAAGCAGCTCCTAACTGGCTGAATCAGCTCCTAACTGGCTGAATCAGCTCCTAACTGGCTGAAAGCAGCTCCTAACTGGCTGAATCAGGTCCTAACTGGCTGAAAGCAGCTCCTAACTGGTTAAATCAGGTCCTAACTGGCTGAAAGCAGCTCCTAACTGGCTGAATCAGGTCCTAACTGGTTGAATCAGGTCCTAACTGGCTGAATCAGGTCCTAACTGGCTGAATCAGGTCCTAACTGGCCGAATCAGCTCCTAACTGGCTGAATCAGGTCCTAACTGGTTGAATCAGCTCCTAACTGGTTGAATCAGGTCCTAACTGGTTGAATCAGGTCCTAACTGGTTGAATCAGCTCCTAACTGGCTGAATCAGCTCCTAACTGGCTGAATCAGGTCCTAACTGGCTGAATCAGGTCCTAACTGGTTGAATCAGGTCCTAACTGGCTGAATCAGGTCCTAACTGGCTGAATCAGGTCCTAACTGGCTGAATCAGGTCCTAACTGGTTGAATCAGGTCCTAACTGGCTGAATCAGGTCCTAACTGGCTGAATCAGGTCCTAACTGGCTGAATCAGGTCCTAACTGGCCGAATCAGCTCCTAACTGGTTGAATCAGGTCCTAACTGGCTGAATCAGGTCCTAACTGGCTGAATCAGCTCCTAACTGGCTGAATCAGGTCCTAACTGGCTGAATCAGGTCCTAACTGGCCGAATCAGCTCCTAACTGGTTGAATCAGGTCCTAACTGGCTGAATCAGGTCCTAACTGGCTGAATCAGCTCCTAACTGGCTGAATCAGGTCCTAACTGGCTGAATCAGGTCCTAACTGGTTGAATCAGGTCCTAACTGGCTGAATCAGGTCCTAACTGGTTGAATCAGGTCCTAACTGGCTGAATCAGGTCCTAACTGGTTGAATCAGGTCCTAACTGGTTGAATCAGCTCCTAACTGGCTGAATCAGGTCCTAACTGGCTGAATCAGGTCCTAACTGGCTGAATCAGGTCCTAACTGGCTGAATCAGGTCCTAACTGGCTGAATCAGCTCCTAACTGGCTGAATCAGGTCCTAACTGGCTGAATCAGGTCCTAACTGGTTGAATCAGGTCCTAACTGGCTGAATCAGGTCCTAACTGGTTGAATCAGGTCCTAACTGGCTGAATCAGGTCCTAACTGGTTGAATCAGGTCCTAACTGGCTGAATCAGGTCCTAACTGGTTGAATCAGGTCCTAACTGGCTGAATCAGGTCCTAACTGGTTGAATCAGGTCCTAACTGGTTGAATCAGCTCCTAACTGGTTGAATCAGGTCCTAACTGGCTGAATCAGGTCCTAACTGGTTGAATCAGGTCCTAACTGGCTGAATCAGCTCCTAACTGGCTGAATCAGGTCCTAACTGGCTGAATCAGGTCCTAACTGGTTGAATCAGGTCCTAACTGGCTGAATCAGGTCCTAACTGGCTGAATCAGGTCCTAACTGGCTGAATCAGGTCCTAACTGGCTGAATCAGGTCCTAACTGGCTGAATCAGGTCCTAACTGGCAGTCAGAGGAGGTTAGTGAACTGCAGGTAATCAACCTCCTTACGTCAGGATTTTGGAAAAATTCAATGATGATGACCTTTGTACAGAATATTTTGATGGCGGGTGAGTTAATAAGCATCCGATCAGTGTTAAACCAACAGCAGAGATGATGGTTGACGCAGCTCTCCACTAACAGGTGATTTGGAGCACTGATGAACTATTCTGTCACAATCATTCATCACATCATAAATGCTCTTCAGTGAAACATTCAATGACCTCCATCTGCAATAGATACTTCAATAAAGCTGATTTATTGATCAAATAGCAGCTATATGTGGATTATTTTTCCCTCTTCTTTGGTTTTATTTTATCTAGTTTTTACTTAACTCTATTTTATTGTTATTGTAGCTTATTACTTTTTTATAATTCTTATTTCTCGTGTGAATTAGTCTCAGATTGTTCTGTCTGACTATCAGCTTGTCCGTGGCCTGTATGAAAGGTGCTGTGCTGATAAAGTGTTTAGTCCTCAGACAGCGTCTGTCTACACACCGGCCTGAGACGGCTCATTAAAGATGGAAGAGATCACAACAAACCCTTGTCAGACGACTAAAAACAGACAAAACAGTAACAGCAGAAAAGCAAAGACATTTACAGTATATTAAAAACCTTTATCTGCATCTAAAGAGGAATTTATAGTCACTACCAACATGTGACACATCAGGAAGACTGACAGCCTTGAGTTGTAAGTGTTGGATGAAGGCAGCACATCAAACAGTAACATTTATGTTTAACACTGTAAATGGTCCCAGTGGCGCCGCAATGAGTTTTGAAGTGGGGGACATCCAGTTACACCCATATAACCAATAACCTCCTTCACTTTTCCAGCAGTTGGGGAAACAACAGTCGTGACTTTTGCTTCAGCATTTATTAACTGGTACACTGTAGTCTGTACTGAACATTTACTGCCAGACCGACAACTTCCTGTTCACATTTTCTCTCTCACACACGTTACGCACTGCCGTACGAAGAGTTTCCCAGGCAACGACTCAGAGGTTAACTCACGTACTGGACCAGTGCTGCACAGAGGCTCCCAAACAATAGTAATTTCATGAGGAAATTATATTTCTTGTTATTATTGGCATTGAAAAAAATTAGAGGGCAAACACTGAACTTCCTGGTATGAATCAGTACATATTAATATGCTCCCTGTTGTCACCATGTGTTTACACAGTAAGACTCGCTGTTTTTCATAACTACCTGCATACCTTATTATTGTGTAATTAAAGATATACTATGTATATTATTACATTACTGTTATGTTTGGCTGTTATGAGCTGCTGCAGTGCTGGACCAACATGGCTGCTAGGAGCTCATTTTCAAAAGTATAGACCCATCTCTCAACTCATTTTATTCGAATTCATACAGTGACGTAGAAGACATGAGCATAATAAATCTCTGGAGTGAGGGTGAAGCTTGTCTGTCAAACACACAAGCATAAAAAATGATTTTATTTTATTTTATTGCAAATATAAATATGTACTGATTCATACGAGGAAGTTACACTTTAAAACCCAACTGTACCTACATTTGATTACCAGTTAGAACCAGTAAGTATTTTATATCAGTCAGGTTTATGAAGCTGTGCTGTGCATGAGCCTCATTTCCACTAAAACAGTGAGTCCTAATGAAGCAGCTCCACCAGTCTGTGCAATGAAACAAACTGGAAATAAAAAGTGCAGTTTAGGTTCTCCAACAGCGGAACAGCTGTGCGGCTCTTTATAGCATCTGTAATTCATCACGTGGACCTGTAAACCATCGTCATCGTCGTTTTCAGCCGATTTAATTAAAGTTAAAGTATAAACAGTATTTAGTTTGCTCTTGTTGACACTGAGTGGCAGCGGAGTGACTTTGCTCCAGAAACAGACATGATTCTGCGACGTTTTCCACAAAAACATCAACATCTCACTTTGCGCTGCGTATTTGCGCGTCTCCCCCTGACAGTTCACACAACACCGCACAGACGGGCAAATCACATTTCAAGGTCATGAAAGCACCGAACTGTCCGTGTGCTGCTTGCTCTGGTCGTTGCAACAGGACCCCATGTTGTATTTGGTAGTTAGATTATTTACACTGGTCTGAACTGGCAGCCATACTTGGATTTAAAGACAGTATCGCTGTGAACATCTGGCCTGGACGTTACCACTTTATTACTATAACACATGAAAGGGTCTCGCTGTCCCCCCTATTAGAGCGCCAGTGCATAGTCCCAATAAATACATAATAAGACAAGACTGCTTCCAACGTGCACGCAGAAAAAGTCTAAAGGTCTTGTGGTATATATGTCATGAATCATTTTCTCTCATTAAGTTCTGCATTTCCTGTTTTATTTTCTAACTCTCCTCTCGTTTCAGATCCACTTCCTGCCCTGGTGTGTTTCCCGCTCCTGTCCTCGTCATCGTCGTCCCCTAACGTCCTCCGCCTGTGTCTCATTACCGTCACTCCCCTTGTGTGTTTAGTCTGTGTGACCCCTGCTTCCTGTGCCAGGTCGTCTTAGCTCTTAGTCGCAAGCGTTCCAGCATTTATCCTCTTTGTGATAGTCTCTAGTGTTTTTCTGTACCAAACCTGTGGTTAAAGACTCGTTTTTTGGAAGTACTGTTTGAGTCGTGCGTTTGGGTCTAGCTCTGGTGTACCAGACAACCTTGTCACTATGTGGAACAACTTTACTGTGAGACCAACACGTTTCAGCTTTTGGCCTTCATCAGCGTCATCATGATGAGTTAATCTGGCCTCCTTGGTCTTAAGAGAAACTCTTTTTGCTGTGTGAACCACAAAAAAACCTTCTTCCCTTTTGTTATGTCTGGGAAGTTTTATGCTGATGATGTGTTTTTACTTTGGAAAGGACCAACTATAACTTAACTATAGACGTAACAGAGAGAGACGAACTCCTCTCTTCCTGTCTTTACACCAAACCTACAGATCTGAACACACCTCGTCCCTCTGAAGAGGGAAGTCTACCTGGAAGACAACTCGCTGGACTGAAAAGAAAATGTGATGTTCCAGAGCAATATGATGATGTCATCCAAATTTAGAGAGAGAGAGAGAGATAACCAAGAAGATGTGCAGGAAAAAAATGGATTCAGAGAGCAGAGATCTGCAAGATCAGCTTATTCTACGGCTTATTTACTGAACTATATTCACCTCTAAAAGTCAGAACATCATTTTAAAACACTGACATATTCTAAAGATCTACCCATGGTAACTTTAAGCAGGTACAACAACTGGTGGGTGAAACATCCTTAATTAGTCTTTATTAACGTAAAAGGTTGTGGTGTTGCAGACTGTCCTCTCTGTATGTGAATAGATCTTGTAGTGTTGTAGACCGCTGTGTCTATTTTATGTTCATGTTATTCGCGTGTGATAAAGTCACGGTGCGGAGACAGATCACCTGGCTTGTCTACTGTCTATCGGTGGCTGTATGTTTCCTGACACATATGCTCGCATGGCTCAATAACAGTTTGTGATAACAGGATATATCAGCTGTCTGTGCTGAGAGTCTAGCTCAGCCTCTGAATGTAAGAGACAACACGAATCTCTGGTTTATGCTTATGGCCTCCAGATGGTTCGCAGCGGCCCTGAGTTCAGCTGTGGAGTCTGCAGAAACTACACAGTTAATATGTGATGTGGTGCTGAAGTGGAGAAAGAGGACGAGAACAGGTTGGTCTGACTCTGACAGACTGACTGTCTCAGCAATGAAGGAGCCACGTGACACAAATATAGTGACTTTTATCACTTTTATAAAGAAATATCTTCAACAAACTTCAACACAAAGTTGTTACAGATTTAACTCTCCAGCAACAAAAAGCTAAAATACTTGATTTCCACTTGTTATCAGACAACTTTCCTGCTTTAACTCTTTCCCATCATTTTGTTCTTTTTATTTAATTATTTTATCGGGTTATAACTCAAGTCTCTCTTCTATTTTTAGTCTATTTATTCTTATATTTGAGTCTATTTAGTTATAATATATCGTTTAGCCTTTAAGTCTATTTGTTTCTTTTGCCTAATTTATCCATCTGTCGTATTCACAGATCGTCGTATTAATGAGATTTAAGAGATTTCTGTGTGAAACGATCCATGATGTCCACGTGCACGATAACTGAAAGTGAAAGTAACCGACGACAGAAAGAAAGAAAGAAAGAATAATTTGCCGCTTTAAACTTATTTAAGGCCTCTTAACTGTTGCTCAGTGAATATTAGTCAATAGTGAGTATTAATCAATAGAATCTATAATGATGTAATAATATAATCACTGAGTGTTGACAGTCAGATCTCACAGTTTCAGTCAGTCTGTTGTAAAATATCAAACTGTCAGGTTGAACTTACCGACAGTTTGAGTCGCTGCCATCACTGCTGCCTTTACAGGACGCCTATTCCGTTTCCTAGGATGGCGAAGTCATGACCCACCATACTCTGCTCTGATTGGCTAGGCTGGGCTGGTTGGGTTCAGGCATGAGGAGTGAGATTGGTTAGGGTAAGAATATCAAGGTAAGCCAATCAGAGGCAGAGTTGGGCGGGTCATGACTTCGCCATCCTAGGAAATAATATCGTTAAACGGTTCCTTGTCATCATATGAACACTGAGACCAGAACCCGTCAGCAGGTCAGACCGTTTTCTTTCTGTCTTTAAATGTCACATGTTGCTCTTCATTCAGAGTTAAACAGAATTACTCTGATGTACATTTCTTTACTTCCTCATTTAAAAGTTTGATATCAGTCATCACGAGCTAAATAATGTTCATTTGTCTTCACTGTAACACTTTTCACCTCATCAGTGAGAACAAGTTCTCAGTTTTAAAGGTTTACAGTTAATGTTCAGGCTTCATGTTGACTAAACTGTGATCAACTCATTTAGTTGTGATAATTCAATCGGTTCCGTTCACACCGGAGAAACCGCCATTATGTTCCTGACAGACCGTCTTCTACCTACAGGCACCATTTACTGATTATATTATTATATTATTATATTATTATATTATTATATTATTATTTTATTATATTATTAGGTTCAGCGAAGTGGAAGTAATGAATATAATTATTCTGATCTGAATATAAATGTCATTTCATTGAATAAAATGAAACAGACCAAAAATAAAAATAAACAAAGATAAAAAAGTTTAACTTTTAAAAAATGATGGAAATACCAAAGTTTTAAGTTTAAAATTAAAATGAAAACATATTAAAAGACATCTCTTTTTTAAAACGGGACGTTTTCAGCTGAGATTGAATCGAGGATGTTGCAGAAAAACAGGAAGTTCCAAATGAGAAACATCAGAGACGCTGCAGCTTCTGTTGAGCTTCATAAACAAGCTGAAGACTAAAATCAGTCGTTACAGACACTCAGTGCTGTAAGTTTGTCTGTAGGAACATTTAGAGACAGACACAGAGCTTCACTGAACAATATTAACTTTATTTAATATCTTTATTTAACTTGTACTGAGCAGGAGATGTATCGTGTGACATTCTCAGATTTTGAATATATTTTGCATTTTATTTTAATAATTAATCAAAGTTCCTGTCACATGGAGCAGAGCAGGTGGATCCGACTCAGGAGCATCAGGCTGGAGAGTCTGGTTTATTTCATTAAGCGTCGCTAATTTAAGTGAGAGTTTGCTCCATCACTGCGGTTTATATGAGTCCCAGCTCAGTAACCATGGTAACCACGGTAACCACGGTAACTAACAGTCAAGCTTAATTCAGCTGTGTGTCAAAGAAGGTCGGACAGACGGAAACAGACGCTTCCATCAAGTGTCTTTTCACTCGTCTGTGTTCAGGAAACATAAAACAGAAGAACTGTGAGGGACTTTTATAAAAATACTTCAGTAAATCTCCATTTTATTCGTGGTCACTCCTGTATTGGACTGATCCCTTTTATTTAAAAGCTCAGCGTTTATAATTTAAGAAATAAAAGTGTGCCAGCGTTATTTTGAAGTTATTTATTTATTCATTCACTCATTTTGTTCAAGCTGTGAAGACAAAAAGACAATTAAATAAAGTCCAAACCATGTCCTTCTGCTGTGTTTAAATGTTTACAGTATTAACTGTAACGACATTCACCGCTCTCTTCACCTGTTCTGCCACCGGGAAAAGAAGGAACTTGTCGCTGACAAAAGTCAGAACCTGCTGCTTCTAAAATGCTCACAATGTGTTTGAAACAGTCAATAAAGTTCAGTATCTCTGTATTCATGTAGGGTAATAAATATACACATGTCAGTTATCATAAACAACCTACTCTAACCTTTAGACCATCACTACCTGCCTACAGGTGTGCATTTAATCTGTCATCAGTTTTGTGCCGAGTCGTCTCCTTCACCTTGTTAACTGCAGTTTATATTCTTCATATAGTTTCATCAGCAGGTTTGTTCTGTTCGCTCTAGTTTTCTCTTCTTTATGCGACACAGTTTCGTCTTTTCTACAATCGACTGTTCTGGGTTGTTTGTTGTGACCACGAATAAAATGGAGATTTAGTGAAGTATATTTATAAAAGTCCCTCACAGTTCTTCTGTTTCATGTTTCCTGAACACAGACGAGTGATGCGAGTGTGAAAAGACACTTGATGGAACACTACACAACTAACCAACATACACAAAACTGTCTAATATTCACGAATATAACTTAAATACACAAGCACATTATAAGCTGCAGCCTCTCCTATCAGTAATAAACAGAAAACCAAAAATACAGAGTCCATGTAATTGTAATAAAATTGGACACAACAACAGTTTAATACTTTCTGCCGTTTCTTTCAGGCATTTCCCAGAAACACCATCGAGCCTTTCTAACCTCTCCGTTGTGTCTGCAGGTTCTCTGGTGTTTACACATGGATCCACATCTGACCATCGTGCTGCTGGGACACTCTGGAGTCGGTAAAAGTGCTTCAGGAAACACCATCTTAGGACAAGGAACGTTTGAGTCAAGACGGGCCTTCACATCAGTGACAAAACAGATCTCTGAGCAGACAGGAAGTGTGTTTGGGAATCAGATCTCAGTGATCGACACTCCAGGAATATTAGGCTCAGAGAAGGAGGAGGAGATCAGGACCTGCTGTCAGAACCTCCTGCGGTCCTCCAGACGTAAACTCTTCCTGGTTGTGGTGAAGATCGATCGGTTCACCATCGAGCAGAAGGACGCTGTGGAGGCAGCGGTCAGAGCTGTCGGAGACGATGGGTTGACAGACAGTTATATGCTTTTCACAAATGGAGATAAATTAAACAACATGTCACTGGAGGATTTTCTCAACGAGGATCCAGAAAGTCCACTTCCAGGACTTGTTCGGAAGTTTGCAGGGACTCATGTGTTCAACAATGAAAATGGAGGACAGGAACAAGTCAGAGAGCTGCTGCTGAAGTCAGGCCATCTTCAGGACGGTGAGTAATGATTCACACTCGTTAGTCTCATCAGGTGATGCTGCCAGAGGCTTTAATGAGTCCATCAGTTCATCAGTTCATCCACCAGTTCTGCTGTGAAGTGAGTTAAATACAGAGTGATGCTGTCTGAGAAACACCAGAGAGTCTCAAACTGAACACATGAGCCTCACTGATCAGCTCCTCTCATATCAATACTCCTCTCTGCTCCACCTGCTGGAGAAAAAGACGGTTCAAAGGTTCTGCAACAGCAGAGCAGCTTCATTACACCTTTACAGCATCAATAGTTCATCACCTGGAAACCGTCACTGATCAACACAAAGATCATCAATCATTAGCTATTAGCAGAATGATTGATGATCTTTGTGATTGATGATATCAGAACGTCCACATTTTTCATAATTTTGATGTTTCTCTGTTTTCTTTCTTTCAGTTGTTCGTCCCAGACTGTATGGTGTGGTCAGGAGGATAGTTCTGCTGGGTCTACCTGGAGACGGGAAGAGTTTATCAGGAAACACCATCCTGGGGTCAAATCAGTTTATACCAGGCTGTAGCTTTGATCCAATCACTACAGAGAGTGTCTCTGAGTCAGCAGAGGTGGAGGGTCGGCAGATCACTGTGGTCGACACTCCTGGGTTCACTGGAAGAGTTCTGACTCCCAGAAAGCTGTACGATGAGATCATGAAGGCAATAGATGAGGCCAGTCAGGAACCACACGCCTTCATCATTGTGGTCAAACAGGGCAGAGTCTCTGATGCACATGTCATACTGTTTAAGATACTGCCAAAACTGTTCGGCAGTGATGCTTCTAAGTACACCATAGTGCTGTTCACTCATGGAGATCAGTTAGGAGGTCAGCCCATTGATAATCTGATTCAGGCCAACAGAGATGTGTCTAAACTGGTCTCCATGTGTAATGGTAGGTACTGTGTGTTTGACAACACAAAGAGAGGAAACAGACAGCAGGTTAAAGACCTGCTGAATAAAATAGATGAGATGATCACAGCTAGTGCAACAGGGCCCTACACCACTGACAGGTTCTACAAGGTTCAGACGCTTCCAGTGAAAGTTTCCATAAAATGGGATGAATTCCTGGAATGGTTCCGACAGAAGCTCCAGGAAATGGATACAAATCGCAGTAGAACCAGGTATACCAAACTAAGTGAAGAACATGAGGGCAGTGATGGAGAGGCTGTAGAGCTCCAGGTTCAATGAATTATGTATCATAATCTGGACTCAACTCTTGGACTCGACCCATCTCTAACCTCCCTTCCTGTCAGAAACACTGTTCATAAATTCACACCTTTGACTGAAATACAATGATTTATTACATCAGTCCTCACTGATCTTTACTTAAACATGTAAATTCCTCTCAGATCACATCGACTTTCTCTCATTTTAAACAACTTTTGGATACTTTCAGGTAATAATTGATATGTTGCTTTATATATAGTTTGAACTGTTTCAAAGTCGACCAAATGTTACAATGAGTTTGAATATTTACAAGTTATTGTATACATGTATGAATGAATATGAATTTTTGCAGCTCCATGTGAATTTTATTGTTCGGTTTTATGTATTTTATATACTGTAATATGTGGTGTTAGTTTGTACTATACTTGTCTCTATACAAATAAACATTCAATTAATGAAATACAAGTGATGCTTATTTTTAAGCTTTTAGTTAAAATGAAGCTTGAAGTTGAAGTTTCCTCCATCAGCTGATCAGCTGCCTCATACTGCAGGTCTGATGAAAACAAACCAGAGAGGTGATGATCTACATCCTCAGCAGCACCTTTCACCTGAAAAAACAACAAAAACATCCTGACACTCAGATTTAATTCATATTTCACTGCACAGACTGTTGTTGTGGAACTGTGGCAACTGAAACATCTGTTCTGTATGTTTATATGTGCAACATGTTCTGACCACAAGCTTTAGAAAACATTTCAAATTCATCATCATCCGTCTGATCTTCCTCCATATGCTCAAAAACTGTATTTCCCAAAAAAACGTTGAACTTGTCCTGAGAGTGAAGGATGTGAATATTTCTCAGCCAGCAGCTGTAATGTTTGCTTTCCTCCAGCAGGCGGCGCTGCTGCATCATTACAGAGATGAACTGATGGTGTTATTGACATTAGTTACATATTCTAGTAGTGTGTTGGACAAATTAAACTACTACTACTAGTATTACTACTACTAAATACTACTACTACTACTATTACTACTACTAAATACTACTACTACTAGTATTACTACTACTAAATACTACTACTACTACTAGTATTACTACTACTAAATACTACTACTAACTGATGGTGTTATTGACATTAGTTACATATTCTAGTAGTGTGTTGGACAAATTAAACTACTACTACTAGTATTACTACTACTAAATACTACTACTACTACTATTACTACTACTAAATACTACTACTACTAGTATTACTACTACTAAATACTACTACTACTACTAGTATTACTACTACTAAATACTACTACTAACTGATGGTGTTATTGACATTAGTTACATATTCTAGTAGTGTGTTGGACAAATTAAAGACCAAAACAAGACTGTTTACAGATTCCCTCCAGACATGTTGTAAGATGTATATAAAGTACTCTTACTACTACTAAATACTACTACTACTACTATTACTACTACTAAATACTACTACTACTACTCTTACTACTACTAAATACTACTACTACTACTAGTACTACTACTAAATACTACTACTACTACTCTTACTACTACTAAATACTACTACTACTACTATTACTACTACTAAATACTACTCTTACTACTACTACCTTCAGATATCGTCTCCTGCTGGACTCCAGATGTGTGCTCCGTCACTGTAAACTTCATCTCAGTGTTTTTGTTCTGCAGGCTTCAAGTTTCCACATCACACTGGTGTCGGCTGAATACCGGACCGTGACTGGCTCCAGGCCAGTCGTGATGGTGTAACAGATGCAGAGACATACGGAAACAGTGTCGACAGCTTCCTAAACATCAGACTTTACATCAATAGAAAAGCTTTAATATCTTTGTTGGGACTCTGATCTCTTTTGTTTGGCTTGAACCTCCAGCAGATGCAACTCTCAGTATGCTTTGCATCTGACCCTCTAACATCTATTACTGCTTTTTTTTTGATATTATTAACTATTTTTCAAAGCCTTCTGACTACAAAGTTAACTGGAACAAGTCAGAAACGCTCCATCCGACTTCTAAAACTCAAACTTTTCTCTTTATGCATTTAGTTTGCGACGTATCGCCTGATGGTCCCTCCCACCATGCTGTCTGCCATCTTTATCCATCAGAGGCAGTCTCACCTCGTCCTCTCTCACCTGCAGGACGTATGGAAAAAGGTGGAAGGGTCCATAACATCATCTTAACTCGGAGTCAGGCTTATGGCTTAATCTGAAGTTATGGATAAATGAAGGGATTTAAACATTTGATCTGTTTAAGGACAATTTACTGAAATCTTTCAAAGAGTTAATCCAGCAGTTTGGTTTCCTTCCTTCCAGTATCTGGCAGCACTTAGAACTGAAGTGTTGTCTACTGTGCTGAGCTCTTCAAGAGCAACAATCTAAACTGCTCTCTGATAGCATCAGAATATTTGGACCGGCTCATTATACCTCTCGGTTCTCCTCCAAGACGTTCTGCCAGGCTACTAAACTGCCAACAGACTGTCTGGGAGAAAGATTTAAACCTGTTGTTCAGTGAGTTAGGATGGAACAGGATATCCCAAAATCAAAGGAAGCTGTCAAGGGACATAAAACTCACTCAACTTAAAATCCTCAATCACTTCTATTGGACACCATGTAGACGCCATCGATCAGGCCTTCAGAGGGTACGTAACTGAACGCGCTCTGGCAAGACTTTAGGGAACAAAGTCCACTACTACTGTATAAAGGAGATTATTAGCAATGACTGAATTCTCTGCCAGGTTATTGTGTGCTGGTGACCAGTCAGCTGTGAAAGACTGGAAATGCAGAACTGATCCAGACAGACAGAAGCTCCATCTTGGTTGGTGGTTCAGAGAAGATAAGAAGGCAGCTTCACTATACTATATTACTGTATGTTACCTTTTATTTATATTATATTATATTAGTTATTGTTCTTCAGAACTGTACAGTGCTGAGCGTTCTTTAAACTTTAAACCATTAAAAAGAGGACAGTGTTGGAGCAGCCTTTGGAGGACGATCTGTTTCAGACCTGAACCAGTTAGACCTGCAGAGTCTTACTGGTTCATCACTGGTCAGAGAGATAACTGTGGAGTCTGACATTTACAGGAAGCCTCAGCGCAGGTTTCTATCAGCTCCTACGTCTTTCTTCTAGTTGAAACCGGAGCAGCTTCAGTCTGGAGAAGCTGCAGCTGGTCCAGATGCTTTTCTGGTTTTCCTGTGAGCAGCGTTACAGTCGTCCAGCCGACTGGAAACGAAAGCATGGACGAGTTCTTCAGCGTCCTCCTGAGATAAAAAGCTCCTTACCTTCACCATATTTCTTAAATGATAAAATCTGGTTTTAATTATGCTGCTAATGCGTCTCTGGAAAGTAAGGTCAGCGTCCAACATCATGACGCCGAGCTTTCTGACCTGTGTGACGCTTTCCAGAGACGGAAGGTTTCCTGTCTGTTTGATAACCGGGATTTCCGTCTCGTCCTTGTTGTCCTGCTGGACTCACAGTGAGATGTGCTGCTGATGCTGGTTGTAAAACATGATTATAACTGCAGTCAGTTGTGTTAAAACTGATAAATCCAGTAAAGTTTTGTGAAGTTTGTCAGATGTTTGTGTCTGTGAAGCTGCAGTTTGCTCTGAACAACATTTCAGTTCTATAATTAGACCCTTAAACACACGTTTACATCTGCTGCCTGTTTACAGAGTTTCTGACTGCAGCTCTGCGAACAAACAGCTGCAAGTCTATTAAAATGCTGAACAAAGGTTATAAAAGCAAACGGACACATTCAGACTCATTAGAGACTGTTGACGTCATCACGCTGCAGTTAGTTTGATGCACATTTACGTTGTTGTGTTACTTCCTGGTCAACAGTCAGGTCTCTTATGATGAGTTATAAAAGAGTAATTAATAAGGTCGCAGCACTGTCATGTTCTTATGTAACCAGCTGCTGGAAGTGTAAGGAGCCCTTTAGTAAATCCTCACTTGGACAGACGACGTTTTCTGTTCAACATGTGGAACTCTTTGTGTTGCTTTGCTGTACTTCGTTGTTGAGTTTCATGTCGTAATGTTTGTATGTGTATCGTTGAGTTTTATGTGTTTTAAAAGCTCGTCGAGGACGTTTCACACTAGCTCAGGTTGTAAATGCTGTGGTAAGCGAGCTAGCTAGCTAGCTAGCTAGATAGATGGCTAGTTAGATAGATAGATAGATAGATAGATAGATAGATAGATAGATAGATTGATTGATTGATTGATTGATTTCAGCTCTCCAGACCATCCAACCGGTTTCAGACATGTTTGAAAGAGAAAACTTAATCCTTCAGTTCATCTGAAACATTTAAAATCACCTAATCTGGAGATTCTTTATCAGAGTCGGTGAGGACGCACCTGGTGATGATGAAATGAGATGTGTCACCATGGCAACAGCTGGTTACTGATGTTCAGTCTGTTAAACCAACATTTACAGCAGAGAGACAAAACCTCATTGCTCTCTGTTTATCTGGGTGGGCCCCAGTGTCCTCTGGGTAATGTAGTTTTTAAACAGTATTAGGCTACATGAGAAAAAAGCAAAATAAAGTGTTGTAGTTTGTCTGGAACGTTTAACACTAATAGTTTACAGATACTTTTATAGATATTAGAGGGAGAACAGGAGACGATGGAGATATGCAACATAGAAGCCTTTACATGCCGCTGGGTCATTTAAAGAAAACATGCATATTTGCTTTCTTGCCAAGAGTCTGACGGGATACCTCTCTCATTCATGTAGCCTAAATATGAAGCCTGAGTTAGCTTAGCTTAGCATAAAGACTGGAAACAGGGGGGGAAACAGCTAGCCTGGCTCTATCCAAAGGTCACAAAATCCACCTACCAGCATCAAACGCACAAACTAACACTTTAGATCTTGTTTGTTTAATTCATACCATAAACAAAGTGTAAAAATGAATTCATGAAGGAACATTTTGTTACCTCATCTACTGCTCTGGTGCCGTCTTCGCTCCATCACACCAGTATCTGCCGTCTGCCTTCGGTGTTGTAGAGTCACAGTTTAACTCTTATACTCTTAATCGTTTAACTTTTAAATTCCACATTGAAAACTTAGTAAAGAAACTGAAGCTCAAGATAGGTTTTTATTTTAGAAACAGATGCACGCGCCAGGCCAATGCTTGCATTGGCTGATACTGTGCACCACAGGCTGCAAAGCTCTCACTTACCATTGCACCAGATTCAACCTCAACTCAGTAAACTTATTGCACCATAGAGAAATTATATAGTGCTTTCCTACTCAAAACACTGCAAGCCACATTTATCCATCCTCACACACACCGATAGCGGCGAGCTACCACACAGAGTGCTGTGCTGTGACGCACGTTTCCTTATTTGGACTCTGGTGTTCCCCAGAGATAAAGCTGAACTACTGACACAAGCAAAGTGCCCCAAAGAGACTCTCCATAACCTGTTGTTCCCCTTCTCCTTTCCACAAAGTTAGGTTGTAAAGAAATAGGCAATAAATGAAACGTGCACCTTTGAAGTTCTTCTACATGTTACACGCTGTGCTGTCTGTGTGTTATGGGTGTATAAATAGGTAGAGGTCTGTCTGCAAAGAGGCGATGAGTGAAGTTCGAATACAAATACAAATAATTTTGCAGCCTTAACAAATACAGATACAAATACAAATACTGGGCTCTCTGCACATCCCTAGTCTCTACCTCCTGATCCACAAACACCCCAATAAACGCTCCTCTGATCTGATGCTCCTGTTGACAGACGAGTTTAACAAAGACAGAGAGGCAATCCAAAAAGAGATATCTGAGGTGGGAAAGACAATTGATGAACACTCAGTTCATACAAACAGTGTACAACTTGAAGAACCGCAGACCTCATGAAATACAACACAGAGTATCAAACAAGAAAAGATCAGGAGGTTCCAGAGAGATGCAACGGATTATAAGAACGGCAGAGTGTACAACTGGAGAAAGAAAGCGCCCAGGAGTACAGTCGGAGGTCCACCAGCAAGAACAAGATACGCTGCAGCCCAGGTCTCACAAGATGCTTTAGAGTACTGAGAAAATCTGCCCTACCAGACCAAAAGAAGGAGAGAAGGGGGACGTGGACCAGAATGAGACAGAGGAAAAGGAGGACATGAAAGCGTAGAAACCAGGAACCCAGATACAGATGGAGTAAAACCAGATACGGGCCATGATCAACATCTCTGGCAAACCCCTATCTGAGCAGAGTGTCCTAGTACTCTCCAAAGGATTATCTTTACCTACCTACTCTGCAAGGGAATTTGATACAAAGATTGACCTGTTCTGCTTTTATAGGATTTTACAGCTCAAGGCGTGTTACAAGCTGAATCCTACAGCATCTACAGACTCAGTAGATTCGGGTCAGTCCGCTCCCTCTGACCTTAGACCACAGTTTAAACCATCAGTCCGCTCCCTCTAACCTTAGACCGCAGTTTAAACCATCAGTCCGCCCCCTCTGACCTTAGACCGCAGTTTAAACCATCAGTCCGTGCCCTCTGACCTTAGACCGCAGTTTAAACCATCAGTCCGCTCCCTCTGACCTTAGACCGCAGTTTAAACCATCAGTCCGCCCCCTCTGACCTTAGACCGCAGTTTAAACCATCAGTCCGCTCCCTCTAACCTTAGACCGCAGTTTAAACCATCAGTCCGCTCCCTCTAACCTTAGACCGCAGTTTAAACCATCAGTCCGCTCCCTCTGACCTTAGACCGCAATTTAAACCATCAGTCCGCTCCCTCTAACCTTAGACCGCAGTTTAAACCATCAGTCCGCTCCCTCTAACCTTAGACCGCAGTTTAAACCATCAGTCCGCTCCCTCTAACCTTAGACCGCAGTTTAAACCATCAGTCCGCCCCCTCTGACCTTAGACCGCAGTTTAAACCATCAGTCCGCGCCCTCTGACCTTAGACCGCAGTTTAAACCATCAGTCCGCTCCCTCTAACCTTAGACCGCAGTTTAAACCATCAGTCCGCTCCCTCTGACCTTAGACCGCAGTTTAAACCATCAGTCCGCTCCCTCTGACCTTAGACCGCAGTTTAAGCCATCAGTCCGCTCCCTCTAACCTTAGACCGCAGTTTAAACCATCAGTCCGCCCCCTCTAACCTTAGACCGCAGTTTAAACCATCAGTCCGCTCCCTCTGACCTTAGACCGCAGTTTAAACCATCAGTCCGCCCCCTCTGACCTTAGACCGCAGTTTAAACCATCAGTCCGCGCCCTCTGACCTTAGACCGCAGTTTAAACCATCAGTCCGCTCCCTCTGACCTTAGACCGCAGTTTAAACCATCAGTCCGCTCCCTCTGACCTTAGACCGCAGTTTAAACCATCAGTCCGCTCCCTCTAACCTTAGACCGCAGTTTAAACCATCAGTCCGCCCCCTCTGACCTTAGACCGCAGTTTAAACCATCAGTCCGCCCCCTCTAACCTTAGACCGCAGTTTAAACCATCAGTCCGCCCCCTCTAACCTTAGACCGCAGTTTAAACCATCAGTCCGCTCCCTCTGACCTTAGACCGCAGTTTAAACCATCAGTCCGCTCCCTCTGACCTTAGACCGCAGTTTAAACCATCAGTCCGCTCCCTCTGACCTTAGACCGCAGTTTAAACCATCATCCACCTTTTGTCCCTGGTTCACAGTGCTGCGTTAAATACATTTGCAAAAAAAGGCGAATGTTGATATTTAGAACTTACTTAAGAACGAAAGGGCACCAACACACTCTAAATACAGACAGGTGTGATACAGACAGGTGTGATACAGGCAGGTGTGATACAGACAAGTGTGATACAGGCAGGTGTGATACAGACAGGTGTGATACAAGCAGGTGTGATACAGGCAGGTGTGATACAAGCAGGTGTGATACAGGCAGATGTGATACAGACAGGTGTGATACAGACAGGTGTGATACAGGCAGATGTGATACAGACAGGTGTGATACAGACAAGTGTGATACAGGCAGGTGTGATACAGACAGGTGTGATACAAGCAGGTGTGATACAGGCAGGTGTGATACAAGCAGGTGTGATACAGGCAGATGTGATACAGACAGGTGTGATACAGACAAGTGTGATACAGGCAGGTGTGATACAGACAGGTGTGATACAGACAGATGTGATACAAGCAGGTGTGATACAGACAGGTGTGATACAGACAAGTGTGATACAGGCAGATGTGATACAGACAGGTGTGATACAAGCAGGTGTGATACAGGCAGATGTGATACAGACAGGTGTGATACAGACAGGTGTGATACAGACAAGTGTGATACAGGCAGGTGTGATACAGACAGGTGTGATACAGACAAGTGTGATACAGGCAGGTGTGATAAAGGATGGGGTCATACAGACAGGTGTGATACAGACAGGTGTGATACAAGCAGGTGTGATACAGACAGTGTAGTACAGCAGTATTACCAGCTGTAGTACCGCAGTACTGCCGACTGTAGTACTGCAGTATAACCAGCTGTAGTACTGTAGTATTACCAGCTGTAGTACTGTAGTATTACCAGCTGTAGTACTGCAGTATTACCAGCTGCAGTACTGCAGTATAACCAGCTGTAGTACTGTAGTATAACCAGCTGTAGTACTGCAGTATTACCGGCTGTAGTACTGCAGTATTACAGCTGTAGTACTGCAGTATTACCAGCTGTAGTACTGCAGTATTACCGGCTGTAGTACTGCAGTATTACCAGCTGTAGTACTGCAGTATTACCAGCTGTAGTACAGCAGTATAACCAGCTGTAGTACTGCAGTATTACCGGCTGTAGTACTGCAGTATTACCAGCTGTAGTACTGCAGTATTACCAGCTGTAGTACTGTAGTATAACCAGCTGTAGTACTGCAGTATTACCAGCTGTAGTACTGCAGTATTACCAGCTGTAGTACTGCAGTATTACCGGCTGTAGTACTGCAGTATTACAGCTGTAGTACTGCAGTATTACCAGCTGTAGTACTGCAGTATTACCGGCTGTAGTACTGCAGTATTACCAGCTGTAGTACTGCAGTATTACCAGCTGTAGTACAGCAGTATAACCAGCTGTAGTACTGCAGTATTACCGGCTGTAGTACTGCAGTATTACCAGCTGTAGTACTGCAGTATTACCAGCTGTAGTACTGTAGTATAACCAGCTGTAGTACTGCAGTATTACCAGCTGTAGTACTACAGTATTACCAGCTGTAGTACTGTAGTATAACCAGCTGTAGTACTGCAGTATTACCAGCTGTAGTACTGCAGTATTACCAGCTGTAGTACTGCAGTATTACCAGCTGTAGTACTGTAGTATAACCAGCTGTAGTACTGTAGTATTACCAGCTGTAGTACTGCAGTATAACCAGCTGTAGTACTACAGTATAACCGGCTGTAGTACTGCAGTATTACCGGCTGTAGTACTGCAGTATTACCGGCTGTAGTACTGTAGTATTACCAGCTGTAGTACTGTAGTATTACCAGCTGTAGTACTGTAGTATTACCAGCTGTAGTACTGTAGTATAACCAGCTGTAGTACTGCAGTATTACCAGCTGTAGTACTGCAGTATTACCAGCTGTAGTACTGCAGTATTACCAGCTGCAGTACTGTAGTATAACCAGCTGTAGTACTACAGTATTACCAGCTGTAGTACTACAGTATTACCAGCTGTAGTACAGCAGTATTACCAGCTGTAGTACTGCAGTATTACCGGCTGTAGTACTGCAGTATTACCAGCTGTAGTACTGCAGTATTACCAGCTGTAGTACTGTAGTATAACCAGCTGTAGTACTGCAGTATTACCAGCTGTAGTACTGTAGTATTACCAGCTGTAGTACTGTAGTATAACCAGCTGTAGTACTACAGTATTACCAGCTGTAGTACTGTAGTATTACAGCTGTAGTACTACAGTATTACCAGCTGTAGTACTGTAGTATTACCAGCTGTAGTACTGTAGTATAACCAGCTGTAGTACTGCAGTATTACCAGCTGTAGTACTACAGTATTACCAGCTGTAGTACTGTAGTATAACCAGCTGTAGTACTGCAGTATTACCAGCTGTAGTACTACAGTATTACCAGCTGTAGTACTGTAGTATAACCAGCTGTAGTACTGTAGTATTACCAGCTGTAGTACTGTAGTATAACCAGCTGTAGTACTGTAGTATAACCAGCTGTAGTACTGCAGTATTACCAGCTGTAGTACTGTAGTATAACCAGCTGTAGTACTGCAGTATTACCAGCTGTAGTACTGCAGTATTACCAGCTGTAGTACTGCAGTATTACCAGCTGTAGTACTGTAGTATTACCAGCTGTAGTACTGCAGTATTACCAGCTGTAGTACTGTAGTATTACCAGCTGTAGTACTGTAGTATAACCAGCTGTAGTACTGCAGTATTACCAGCTGTAGTACTGTAGTATTACCAGCTGTAGTACTGTAGTATTACCAGCTGTAGTACTGTAGTATAACCAGCTGTAGTACTGCAGTATTACCAGCTGTAGTACTGCAATATAACCAGCTGTAGTACTGTAGTATTACCAGCTGTAGTACTGTAGTATTACCAGCTGTAGTACTGCAGTATTACAGCTGTAGTACTGTAGTATTACCAGCTGTAGTACTGCAGTATTACCAGCTGTAGTACTGCAGTATTACCAGCTGTAGTACTGCAGTATTACCAGCTGTAGTACTACAGTATAACCAGCTGTAGTACTGCAGTATTACCAGCTGTAGTACTGCAGTATTACCAGCTGTAGTACTGTAGTATAACCAGCTGTAGTACTGTAGTATAACCAGCTGTAGTACTGCAGTATTACCAGCTGTAGTACTGCAGTATTACCAGCTGTAGTACTGCAGTATTACCAGCTGTAGTACTGCAGTATTACCAGCTGTAGTACTGTAGTATTACCAGCTGTAGTACTGCAGTATTACCAGCTGTAGTACTGTAGTATTACCAGCTGTAGTACTGTAGTATTACCAGCTGTAGTACTGCAGTATTACCAGCTGTAGTACTGTAGTATTACCAGCTGTAGTACTGCAGTATTACCAGCTGTAGTACTACAGTATAACCAGCTGTAGTACTGCAGTATTACCAGCTGTAGTACTGTAGTATTACCAGCTGTAGTACTGCAGTATAACCAGCTGTAGTACTACAGTATAACCGGCTGTAGTACTGCAGTATTACCGGCTGTAGTACTGCAGTATTACCAGCTGTAGTACTGTAGTATTACCAGCTGTAGTACTGTAGTATTACCAGCTGTAGTACTGTAGTATTACCAGCTGTAGTACTGCAGTATTACCAGCTGTAGTACTGTAGTATAACCAGCTGTAGTACTGCAGTATTACCAGCTGTAGTACTGCAGTATTACCAGCTGTAGTACTGCAGTATTACCAGCTGCAGTACTGTAGTATAACCAGCTGTAGTACTACAGTATTACCAGCTGTAGTACTACAGTATTACCAGCTGTAGTACTGCAGTATTACCAGCTGTAGTACTGTAGTATTACCAGCTGTAGTACTGCAGTATTACCAGCTGTAGTACTGTAGTATTACCAGCTGTAGTACTGTAGTATAACCAGCTGTAGTACTGCAGTATTACCAGCTGTAGTACTGCAGTATTACCAGCTGCAGTACTACAGTATTACCAGCTGTAGTACTGCAGTATTACCAGCTGCAGTACTACAGTATTACCAGCTGTAGTACTGCAGTATTACCAGCTGTAGTACTGTAGTATTACCAGCTGTAGTACTGCAGTATTACCAGCTGTAGTACTGTAGTATTACCAGCTGTAGTACTGTAGTATAACCAGCTGTAGTACTGCAGTATTACCAGCTGTAGTACTACAGTATTACCAGCTGTAGTACTACAGTATTACCAGCTGTAGTACTGCAGTATAACCAGCTGTAGTACTACAGTATTACGAGCTGTAGTACTGCAGTATAACCAGCTGTAGTACTGTAGTATAACCAGCTGTAGTACTGTAGTATAACCAGCTGTAGTACTGCAGTATAACCAGCTGTAGTACTGCAGTATTACCAGCTGTAGTACTGCAGTATTACCAGCTGTAGTACTGCAGTATAACCAGCTGTAGTACTGCAGTATTACCAGCTGTAGTACTGTAGTATTACCAGCTGTAGTACTGTAGTATAACCAGCTGTAGTACTGCAGTATTACCAGCTGTAGTACTACAGTATTACCAGCTGTAGTACTACAGTATTACCAGCTGTAGTACTACAGTATTACCAGCTGCAGTACTACAGTATTACCAGCTGTAGTACTACAGTATTACCAGCTGCAGTACTACAGTATTACCAGCTGTAGTACTGCAGTATTACCAGCTGTAGTACTGCAGTATAACCAGCTGTAGTACTGCAGTATTACCAGCTGTAGTACTGTAGTATTACCAGCTGTAGTACTGTAGTATAACCAGCTGTAGTACTGCAGTATTACCAGCTGTAGTACTGCAGTATTACCAGCTGCAGTACTGTAGTATAACCAGCTGTAGTACTGCAGTATTACCAGCTGTAGTACTGCAGTATAACCAGCTGTAGTACTGCAGTATTACCAGCTGTAGTACTGTAGTATAACCAGCTGCAGTACTGCAGTATTACCAGCTGTAGTACTGCAGTATTACCAGCTGTAGTACTACAGTATTACCAGCTGTAGTACTGTAGTATTACAGCTGTAGTACTGCAGTATTACCAGCTGTAGTACTGCAGTATAACCAGCTGCAGTACTGCAGTATTACCAGCTGTAGTACTGCAGTATTACCAGCTGTAGTACTGCAGTATTACCAGCTGTAGTACTGTAGTATAACCAGCTGTAGTACTGCAGTATTACCAGCTGTAGTACTGCAGTATTACCAGCTGTAGTACTGTAGTATTACCAGCTGTAGTACTGTAGTATTACCAGCTGTAGTACTGCAGTATTACCAGCTGTAGTACTGCAGTATAACCAGCTGTAGTACTGCAGTATTACCAGCTGTAGTACTGCAGTATTACCAGCTGTAGTACTGCAGTATAACCAGCTGTAGTACTGCAGTATTACCAGCTGTAGTACTGCAGTATTACCAGCTGTAGTACTGCAGTATAACCAGCTGTAGTACTGCAGTATTACCAGCTGTAGTACTGCAGTATTACCAGCTGTAGTACTGCAGTATAACCAGCTGTAGTACTGCAGTATTACCAGCTGTAGTACTGCAGTATAACCAGCTGTAGTACTGCAGTATTACCAGCTGTAGTACTGCAGTATAACCAGCTGTAGTACTGCAGTATTACCAGCTGTAGTACTGCAGTATTACCAGCTGTAGTACTGCAGTATAACCAGCTGTAGTACTGCAGTATTACCAGCTGTAGTACTGTAGTATTACCGGCTGTAGTACTGTAGTATTACAGCTGTAGTACTACAGTATTACCAGCTGCAGTACAGCAGTATTACCAGCTGTAGTACTGCAGTATTACCAGCTGTAGTACTGCAGTATTACCAGCTGTAGTACTGCAGTATAACCAGCTGTAGTACTGCAGTATTACCAGCTGTAGTACTGCAGTATTACCAGCTGTAGTACTGCAGTATTACAGCTGTAGTACTGCAGTATTATAGCTGTAGTACTGCAGTATTACCAGCTGTAGTACTGCAGTATTACAGCTGTAGTACTGCAGTATTACCAGCTGTAGTACTACAGTATTACCAGCTGTAGTACTGTAGTATAACCAGCTGTAGTACTGCAGTATAACCAGCTGTAGTACTGCAGTATTACCAGCTGTAGTACTGTAGTATAACCAGCTGTAGTACTGCAGTATTACCAGCTGTAGTACTGTAGTATAACCAGCTGTAGTACTACAGTATTACCAGCTGTAGTACTGCAGTATAACCAGCTGTAGTACTGTAGTATTACCAGCTGTAGTACTGTAGTATTACCAGCTGTAGTACTGCAGTATTACCAGCTGTAGTACTGCAGTATTACAGCTGTAGTACTGTAGTATAACCAGCTGTAGTACTACAGTATTACCAGCTGTAGTACTGCAGTATAACCGGCTGTAGTACTGTAGTATTACAGCTGTAGTACTGCAGTATTACCAGCTGTAGTACTACAGTATTACCAGCTGTAGTACTGCAGTATTACCAGCTGTAGTACTGCAGTATTACCAGCTGTAGTACTGTAGTATAACCAGCTGTAGTACTGTAGTATTACCAGCTGTAGTACTGCAGTATTACAGCTGTAGTACTGCAGTATAACCAGCTGTAGTACTGCAGTATTACAGCTGTAGTACTACAGTATTACCAGCTGTAGTACTGCAGTATAACCAGCTGTAGTACTGCAGTATTACAGCTGTAGTACTGTAGTATAACCAGCTGTAGTACTGTAGTATTACCAGCTGTAGTACTGCAGTATAACCAGCTGTAGTACTGCAGTATAACCGGCTGTAGTACTGTAGTATTACAGCTGTAGTACTACAGTATTACCAGCTGTAGTACTGTAGTATAACCAGCTGTAGTACTGTAGTATTACAGCTGTAGTACTACAGTATTACCAGCTGTAGTACTGCAGTATAACCAGCTGTAGTACTGCAGTATTACAGCTGTAGTACTGCAGTATTACCAGCTGTAGTACTGCAGTATTACCAGCTGTAGTACTGCAGTATAACCAGCTGTAGTACTGCAGTATAACCGGCTGTAGTACTGTAGTATTACAGCTGTAGTACTACAGTATTACCAGCTGTAGTACTGTAGTATTACCAGCTGTAGTACTGCAGTATAACCAGCTGTAGTACTGCAGTATTACAGCTGTAGTACTGTAGTATTACCAGCTGTAGTACTGCAGTATTACCAGCTGTAGTACTGCAGTATTACCAGCTGTAGTACTGTAGTATAACCAGCTGTAGTACTACAGTATTACCAGCTGTAGTACTGCAGTATTACCAGCTGTAGTACTACAGTATTACCAGCTGTAGTACTGCAGTATAACCAGCTGTAGTACTGCAGTATTACCAGCTGTAGTACTGTAGTATAACCAGCTGTAGTACTGTAGTATAACCAGCTGTAGTACTGCAGTATTACCAGCTGTAGTACTGCAGTATTACCAGCTGTAGTACAGCAGTATTACCAGCTGTAGTACAGCAGTATTACCAGCTGTAGTACTGCAGTATTACCAGCTGTAGTACTGTAGTATTACCAGCTGTAGTACTGCAGTATAACCAGCTGTAGTACTGTAGTATTACCAGCTGTAGTACTGCAGTATTACCAGCTGTAGTACTGCAGTATTACAGCTGTAGTACTACAGTATTACCAGCTGTAGTACTACAGTATTACCAGCTGTAGTACTGTAGTATTACCAGCTGTAGTACTGCAGTATTACAGCTGTAGTACTGTAGTATAACCAGCTGTAGTACTGTAGTATAACCAGCTGTAGTACTGTAGTATTACCAGCTGTAGTACTGCAGTATAACCAGCTGTAGTACTGTAGTATAACCAGCTGTAGTACTGCAGTATTACAGCTGTAGTACTACAGTATTACCAGCTGTAGTACTACAGTATTACCAGCTGTAGTACTGCAGTATTACCAGCTGTAGTACTGTAGTATTACAGCTGTAGTACTACAGTATTACCAGCTGTAGTACTGTAGTATTACCAGCTGTAGTACTGTAGTATTACCAGCTGTAGTACTGTAGTATAACCAGCTGTAGTACTGCAGTATTACCAGCTGTAGTACTGTAGTATTACCAGCTGTAGTACTGCAGTATAACCAGCTGTAGTACTGTAGTATTACCAGCTGTAGTACTGCAGTATTACCAGCTGTAGTACTGCAGTATTACAGCTGTAGTACTACAGTATTACCAGCTGTAGTACTACAGTATAACCAGCTGTAGTACTGTAGTATTACCAGCTGTAGTACTGCAGTATAACCAGCTGTAGTACTGTAGTATAACCAGCTGTAGTACTGCAGTATTACAGCTGTAGTACTACAGTATTACCAGCTGTAGTACTACAGTATTACCAGCTGTAGTACTGCAGTATTACCAGCTGTAGTACTGTAGTATTACAGCTGTAGTACTACAGTATTACCAGCTGTAGTACTGTAGTATTACCAGCTGTAGTACTGTAGTATAACCAGCTGTAGTACTACAGTATTACCAGCTGTAGTACTGCAGTATTACCAGCTGTAGTACTGTAGTATAACCAGCTGTAGTACTGCAGTATTACCAGCTGTAGTACTGTAGTATTACAGCTGTAGTACTACAGTATTACCAGCTGTAGTACTGTAGTATTACCAGCTGTAGTACTGTAGTATAACCAGCTGTAGTACTGCAGTATTACCAGCTGTAGTACTACAGTATTACCAGCTGTAGTACTGTAGTATTACCAGCTGTAGTACTGCAGTATTACCAGCTGTAGTACTGTAGTATAACCAGCTGTAGTACTGTAGTATAACCAGCTGTAGTACTACAGTATTACCAGCTGTAGTACTGTAGTATTACAGCTGTAGTACTACAGTATTACCAGCTGTAGTACTGTAGTATTACCAGCTGTAGTACTGTAGTATAACCAGCTGTAGTACTGCAGTATTACCAGCTGTAGTACTACAGTATTACCAGCTGTAGTACTGTAGTATAACCAGCTGTAGTACTGCAGTATTACCAGCTGTAGTACTACAGTATTACCAGCTGTAGTACTGTAGTATAACCAGCTGTAGTACTGTAGTATTACCAGCTGTAGTACTGTAGTATAACCAGCTGTAGTACTGTAGTATAACCAGCTGTAGTACTGTACTATAACCAGCTGTAGTACTGTAGTATTACCAGCTGTAGTACTGCAGTATAACCAGTTGTAGTACTGTAGTATAACCAGCTGTAGTACTGCAGTATTACAGCTGTAGTACTACAGTATTACCAGCTGTAGTACTACAGTATTACCAGCTGTAGTACTGCAGTATTACCAGCTGTAGTACTGTAGTATTACAGCTGTAGTACTACAGTATTACCAGCTGTAGTACTGTAGTATTACCAGCTGTAGTACTGTAGTATTACCAGCTGTAGTACTGTAGTATAACCAGCTGTAGTACTACAGTATTACCAGCTGTAGTACTGTAGTATTACAGCTGTAGTACTACAGTATTACCAGCTGTAGTACTGTAGTATTACCAGCTGTAGTACTGTAGTATAACCAGCTGTAGTACTGCAGTATTACCAGCTGTAGTACTACAGTATTACCAGCTGTAGTACTGTAGTATTACCAGCTGTAGTACTGCAGTATTACCAGCTGTAGTACTGTAGTATAACCAGCTGTAGTACTGTAGTATAACCAGCTGTAGTACTACAGTATTACCAGCTGTAGTACTGTAGTATTACAGCTGTAGTACTACAGTATTACCAGCTGTAGTACTGTAGTATTACCAGCTGTAGTACTGTAGTATAACCAGCTGTAGTACTGCAGTATTACCAGCTGTAGTACTACAGTATTACCAGCTGTAGTACTGTAGTATAACCAGCTGTAGTACTGCAGTATTACCAGCTGTAGTACTACAGTATTACCAGCTGTAGTACTGTAGTATAACCAGCTGTAGTACTGTAGTATAACCAGCTGTAGTACTGTAGTATAACCAGCTGTAGTACTGTAGTATAACCAGCTGTAGTACTGCAGTATTACCAGCTGTAGTACTGTAGTATTACCAGCTGTAGTACTGTAGTATAACCAGCTGTAGTACTGTAGTATTACCAGCTGTAGTACTGTAGTATAACCAGCTGTAGTACTGCAGTATTACCAGCTGTAGTACTGTAGTATAACCAGCTGTAGTACTGTAGTATAACCAGCTGTAGTACTGCAGTATTACCAGCTGTAGTACTGCAGTATAACCAGCTGTAGTACTGCAGTATTACCAGCTGTAGTACTGTAGTATAACCAGCTGTAGTACTGCAGTATTACCAGCTGTAGTACTGTAGTATAACCAGCTGTAGTACTGCAGTATTACCAGCTGTAGTACTACAGTATTACCAGCTGTAGTACTACAGTATTACCAGCTGTAGTACTGTAGTATAACCAGCTGTAGTACTGTAGTATAACCAGCTGTAGTACTACAGTATTACCAGCTGTAGTACTGTAGTATAACCAGCTGTAGTACTGCAGTATTACCAGCTGTAGTACTACAGTATTACCAGCTGTAGTACTACAGTATTACCAGCTGTAGTACTGTAGTATAACCAGCTGTAGTACTGTAGTATAACCAGCTGTAGTACTGCAGTATTACCAGCTGTAGTACTGTAGTATTACCAGCTGTAGTACTGCAGTATAACCAGCTGTAGTACTGCAGTATTACCAGCTGTAGTACTGCAGTATTACAGCTGTAGTACTGCAGACGGAGCAGTGAGTGGGAGGAGAGACAGCCAGACGGAGGGAAGGAGGGAGGAGATAATGACAGAGTGGAGGAGTGTCTGTTCCAGAGTTCAGTCTGCATACAGCTCTCAGTCTGACGGTCCGTCTCTGTGGCTGTCGCTCTATTTATCTCTGTCTGTCTCTCTCTCTCTACCTGTCTTTCTCTCTCTACCTGTCTCTCTCTCCACCCGTCTCTCTCTCAGGATGGATGAGTTTCATTGTGGATTATTGATAATGTTTCTGCTGCAGATCAGCTGTTTACACTCAGTTTACATCCCTGGCAACACAGGTGAGACACACTGCTGCTGGAAATATACTACTACTGATACTACTGATACTACTACTGATAGTACTACTGCTACTACTACTGATAGTACTACTGTTAGAAATGTTACTAATACTACTGATACAGTTAGAAGTACTGTTGATGTTACAGTTTGTATAACATCTCCAACAACACAGGTGAGACACACTGCTGCTGGAAATATACTACTACTGTTACTACTGATAGTACTACTGATAGTACTACTGTTAGAAATGTTACTGCAGTCTTTCTCAGTTGCTTTGGTACATGTCTCGATTCATCCTGAACATTTGCATTTCTCCTAACAAATTTGTACAAACAGCACCAGACAATGGATTACCTGCAAATGCCTGTAACTTGCTTAAAATCCTTAGTTTATCTCTCAAAAGTAAATATTTGTGTCAGTGAACCTGTCAGCGCCACCAGAATGACCAGTACTTGTGTCATTGTTTACAAACAAGACAGTCAGAACGGTCAGCCATGTTGGCAGTAAACAGCAGACAGTGAAGATGGAAACTATGGCTCAGGTTTTAATGACAATGGATGAAAATGCACAAGGCTGCACTTTCTCTGTATGGCATTCATCAGTTCAAACAGCACAGAGTTACACATCACTGTATGTGGGAGACAAGATTCTGACTGTTTGTTTGTGTGTTACAGTATATGTACAGTATGTATCTGTATAAAGTATATTTAATAAACTCTGTACTGTATGAAGCATTACAGTAAGTATACAGTATTACAGTGCAGTGCATATTGTTGGATTGGACCTGTTGCAGCTGCACGCTTCGACCAGCCGTGGTCATTGTAAGACCATGATGGAGAACACGGTCCACAGTTGTGACCCTTACGTATTCCATCAGAAACGTGACTTTGTCTTTGGCCTCCTCTACCTCCTCCTCCTCCTCCTCCTCCTCCTCCTCTTCTTCCCGGCTGTTGAGTCTGTTCATTTTCAGAAATTATAACACTGTGTTGTTGTCTATCTGTGCTCGCCCACTGAACATTCATGAGATGCAGCTCTGAGCTTATTTAGAGAACCGGTTGATGATTGGTCGATGTAACACTTCACATTAGTGAAAGTAAAGATTCACCTGAGAGCAGTTCATCAATTCACGGCACATTTACACAAAAGTCTGATAGAAATGTACAGAAAACGTGCTGGACAGACCAGAACAACTGGTTCAACCGTTTTGCATGTGATGAGTTATGCAGTGAACTAATGCTGAGATGTTTTGGGGAGAGACTATTCAACAGAGAACTAGTATAATACACGTTGATCAACATCACAGAAGCAACTGATAATGTAGGAAACAGCAGAGAACTGTACACAGCACAGGCGAGACAACTGTACTACTACTACCACTACTACTGGTGGTACTAATATTACTACTACTGGTGCTATTACTAATACTAATGTTACTACTGGCTGTGGTAATACCACAATTACTGATGGTTCTCTACGTCTCCTACTACAGTTACTACTACCATTGCTAAACCTGCTACTACTCTTATTACTGTAAATACTGCTACTATTACTAGTAATACCACAATTACTGATGGTTCTCTACGTCTCCTACTACAGTTACTACTACCATTGCTAAACCTGCTACTACTCTTATTACTGTAAATACTGCTACTATTACTAGTAATACCACAATTGTTGCTAGCAGTCCAACAACTACCACTCCCAATGTGAATATCATATTTGTAACTTATTACTATGACTGTTACTGTTAATATTACTGTACTGCAACTATTGCATCAACAACTCCTACTACCCATTCTCCTGTTGATACTGCTACTATAAGTAGTACTACTACTACTGTAGCAGTAGTAGTACTTGTGCTACTAGTGCTACAACTACCACTGTTAATAATATTCATTACCGTCAGTACTACCGTTACCACTGTTGGTACTATTATTGCACATATTTGTACTGTTACTACTACTATTATTACAACAACTCCTATGTATACTACTGTTAATACCGCTACTATTACTGGTACTAATACTACTAGTGTACTGTACTAATGTAACCTTCATCAGTACTACTACTTCCTCTACCATTGTTCATATAATGTTTTCTACTCCTACTAATGGTACTACTGCTACTGCTGTTAGTACTACTGTAACTACTATTAGTATTACTACTACTGCTACTGTTACAGTTAGCCAGATGTTTGCCTCGCACGGTGAAGTATTTCTACCGTCATTGTTACCACTACGTATGCCACTGTTAGTATTTCTGTCACTATTGGTAGTATTACTACCACTGGTACTGCTGCGGTTAGTATTTCTAGTGTCACTACTACTACTGTTGCTAACAGTACTTCTGCTACTACTAGAACAACTGCAAATGTTAATAGTAAATTATACTGTAACTCTTTCTAGTACTACTGATATTACTGCTTCCCAAACTACTGTCAGTACTGCTACTGTTGTTACCAATGGTACTAGTACTACTACTATTAGCACTACTACCACTACTACTACTGTTATGGTTAGTGCTTCTACTGTCAGTAGTATTACTGCAACTTCTACTACTGTTACTACTACTACAACTACTTTTGCAACCAGTACTCCTACTGTGAATACTACTGTCAATGTTGTCGTCAATAATGTGTTAATATTTGCATGATTGGTGCTTGGTCTTCTTCTGTGGTTGTTGTTATCTGACAGAAGATTGACCTCTGACCTCTGCAGTGAAGGTGAAACACCCACACCTGCAGCATCTTCTTCCTGTGTGACGTATTTCCTGTTCAGACCTCAGAGTCTGGAGGTTTATTATGATCAATAAAACACTGCATATGGACCAATCAGCTGCTGACTCTACATCTCTACATCTTTGATGATGGATAAGATATTTTATTAACGATATCAGTCTTATCAGATTCTTTGTTAATGAATGATAACATTCAGGATAAATCCATTTTATATACTTCTTCTTGTCTGTCAATTATTGTCAGTCCTAGAACAGGCGCGTTACCGCCAACTGCTGGGCAGGTGTTGTAATATACTGTGGTGCATTGTGGGATACACGTGGCTCTGGATGTGAGGCGTTGTGAGGAGGAGTGAGCATCAGTGTGTGTTGGTATGTTTCAGCTGTGGGACACAACACTCACTGAAGTGATCAGGAAAGCAAGCCTGACAGTCTGTCCCAGTGTTCCCAGTGTTCCCAGTGTCCCCAGTGTTCCCAGTGTCCCCAGTGTTCTCTGATATTCTAATGGGTTCAGTAACAGATGGAAACTGTGCTGAATGAGGAACGTGTCTCTGTTCCATGTGACTCAGAGGAACGTTCCTCTCCACATTTTTCCTATAAATCTTTGTGTTTATGCGTTTCTGGCGTTTGGGGAATGTGAAGGATTCAGATCGTATTTCATCATATCCTGTATGTGTGTGTGTGTCTGTGTGTGTGTGTGTGACCTTTGACCTCAGACAGGCGTTCTGCCGCCTTCCTTCCTCAGATAGATACTGTTCTCTCCCTCAGAGATGAGCTGACGTCCTCTCAGTGCGGAGGAGGATCTCTGTTCTCTCAGGATTCTAACATGTGGTGTGTTTATCAGTCGGTTTGAGTCATCAGTCTCTCCCAACTGTCTCCTAGAAATTATGGTCACATATGTCAAACTTCAACAGCCAACACATTTAGTCAGAAACAAAACGCTGCTCGAGTCGATCTTCCACATTCCTGTAACACTTTGACTGAACTGATGATGAACATAAAGATGAAGAGAGCTCCTATTTGTAGTAAATTATACTGTAACTCTTCTTAATACTACAGATATTACTCCTCCTGATACTGTTACTACTGCTACTGTTGTTACTGTTAGTACTGTAATGCTTCATTTATGCTTTAGTTTACAGTAACTATGCTCAAACTCAGCCAACTGTTCCAGTAACACACAGACAGAGCAGGTTGCTACAGTACTATTTGTACTACTAGTACTGGTAGTACTAACGGTAATACTACTATTACTGTTAGTACTAATGGTACTACTACTGTGACTCTTTGTAATACTACTGATATTACACGACCAACTCAATCATAAAGATGTATGCCGCAGAAAAAGTCTGTGGAGTCGACTTGTTAATCATCTTAGACATGTAAATATGGTGTTTTTTAAACTAGACCTGGTCTAATGTGGCAACAAATACATTCATTCAACTAAACTGCAACAGCAAATAACATTTTGTTAGAAACGTAATGCTGCTGAATCCTATTTTCCATCCATCCATCCATCTTCCGCCACTTATCCAGGACCGGGTCACAGTGGCGTAACTCCTCAAGTATCCCTGCGAGAGTGAAGAGCTAGTCCACCGTTCCACAGCCGTGAAGGAATTGTTCCTCCTGAATCTAAGGTTCAACAATAAGCTGGAGCCTCCCGTCCAGCACCCTGGCATAAGCTTTTCCAGGAGGCTGAGTAGTGATGGGTGAAGAACACACCCTCCCGTCCCCACCAGGCACTGTCCCTGATCTCCATGCAACACTGAAGAGGTGCCTCAGCCATGACAGCCCAACAATGCCTTCAGCATCTCAGGGAAAATCTAATCCATACCTGGTGCCTTGCCACTGGCACCCTGCCTTTTCCATAGAGGGCATGTCGGTTGGGTTCAGGAGGTCCTCAAAGTGTTCCTTTGATCACCTGACAATGTCCCCATTCAAGGTCAGCAGTTCTCCACCCCTGCTGAAAACAGCCTGGGCCTTACTTCCCCTTCCTGAGTCGCCTGACGGTTTGCCAGAACTTCTTTGAGGCCAACTGAAAGTCCATCTCCATGGTGTCTTTGCCTCAGCAACCACCTGAGCTGCTGCCCTTTTGGCCCTTTGATACCCATCTGCTGCTTCCAGAGACCCCTGGGACAGCCAGACACGAAAGGCCTCCTTCTTCAGCCAATCCATGACTAGCACAGAAGTCCAATAACAGTGCACCACTTGGGTTCAGATTAGGCAGGCCATTCCTCCCGATCACTCCCCTCCAGGTTTCCCTGTCATTGCCCACGTGAGTGTTGAGGTCCCCAAGCAGAACTATGGACTTGCTGGGCTGCGCCCCCTCCAGGGCCCCACCCAGAGACTCCAAAAAGGCCGGATACTCTGAACTGCTGTTTGGTGTATTCGTTCAAACAACAGTCAGAGTCTTCTCTCAGCAACATGTAGTCACTCTCATGCCGCTGCGCTCAGCCGGGGACTCATGAGTATCCCCACACCGGCCCGGAGCCTCTCATCCTGGGCAACCTCGGGAAAGAAGAGAGTCCAGCCCCTCTCGTGGAGCTTGATTCCAGAGCTGGTGCTGTGCATAGAGGCAAGCCCAACTATATGTAGTCGATACCGCTCCACCTCCTGCACCAGCTCTGCTCCTTCCCAAACACGGGGGTGACATTCCACATCCCTAGAACTAGTTTTCAGCACATCCGGGTCCCCACCCCAGCCCGCCGCCTGTTTGGCAACACACCCGACCCCAGTCTCCATCCCTGCAGGTGGTGGGTCCAAAGGGCGGTGACTCCATGTTATTTTTTGGGCTTTGCCCAACCGGGCCCCTCGGGTCAAGACCCGGCCACCAGACGCTCACCGGTGATCTCCCATCCCAGGCCTGGCTCCAGGAGGCTGTCCCAGTCTCCCTCTTCCAGGTGAAGTTCACACACACCTGAAATGCAGCTTCATTGAGGTCTACGTTCTTGGTCTGGACCATAACCTGGGAATAATTTGCCTTGGGAGACCCTATCAGGGGCTATTGCCCCTGACAACACAGTTCCCAGGGTCAGAGGGGCACTCAGATCCCTCCACCATGATAAGGTGACGATTCTTAGAGGGGTGAATCCTGTTTTCTCTCAACATAATGAGAAAATGTTGTTAATTAACATAGTTAAGTTGCAAAAATGCTGATACTGAATGTATGACTGAAATTTTCACAGATAACGTACCTGGTTGTTTGTTTTCCATCAACATATCTGATGTTGCAGTAAAACATCCGCTGGTAGAAACTCCAGCAGTATGAAAGTGTTTGTGGTCGTGTTCAGACTCTGGCAGCACTTGGTTCAGGTCAGAGAAAGATCCTTGTCTCTGTTTCATACAGAAAAAAGTCTCAACATGTTTCACTAACCTGAACCAAACCCGGGTCTCTGCTGTCAGAGTCCTGCATCCACCGCGACCTCTGACCTCCAACCTCCTCCCTCCCACTGCAGAGACATATAGAAATGTAGCTTCATTCAGTCCACAAAACTTAACCTGGGAATATAATCCAGGCAGAGATTACGCTTGTTAACACAATGTCACTGGGAAACGGTTTAGTCCTATATGAACAAAACTAAACTGAACATGGTGGAATATGGTGACATCACAGTGACATCATAAAAAGAAACATGCAGATAAAACTTCCTTTCTGTCTCAGATTCTCTCCATCAGGTTCTGTCAGAGTTCGGTGTTGTTCGACCAATCAGGACCGACTCGGAGGGGCGTTTCCTGTCAGCGTCGGTCTCCACCCGCCGCCTGCACCGCATCAAAAGACACGCCCACTCTCCTGAGGATACGCTCACTGACACAAACATGGACAGAGACAACACACAGACACAAACTGACACGCCCATAAACAGGCCGGCCCCGCCCACCGAGATGTCACCGTCCAACCAGATGGGGTCGAGCTGGAGGGGGCGGAGCTACGGCACTGAGGAGGCAGAGCTTTTCTACAATGTGACGGTGTTGGGTCAGGAGCTGCACCTGCGGCTGCGTCCGAACACGCGTCTCGTCGCCCCCGCCGCCACCATGGAGTGGTGGGAGGAGTCAGGGCGGAAACACTCACAGCCAATAGGAGACACCGGCTGCTTCTACACGGGAGAGGTGTCCAACATGGAGGACACATCTGTCGCCATCAGCAACTGTGACGGACTGGTAGGTGTCACATGACTAGAATCTGAATCCAGCATCAGATCTACGGCCTCACTGAGATCTGAGACAAGTTATATATGACGATTAAGTCTGTAATAGCAGAGCAGGCTGACAAAATGCTGACTTGATTCTTGAAATATTAATATAATATTATATATAATATTACAGCTCTATAATCATTATTATAACACAACTTTTTAATGGAAAGGCTGAGGAGAGATAAAGATTTAAAACAGATCCTGGAACCAGATTCAGAACAGAAGCAGCTGATGGACACGTCACATCCGGCAGGTAAAGAAAGGTGTGGGCGATGGATGATCTCTGACCTTCCTGGTACTTTCTCATGTTTAAGGTCGATGGGCCTCATTCACAAACAGTGTAAACTATGCATAGGAGTGATTTAAGGACATCAATTTCTGTTGTACTTAGAATTTCCTCTGAGACACCAATGAAATTTACAAGTGGTGAAGACCTGTCGTGCGTGTCGTGAACAGATCGTCTCTGCTGTGGAAATACTGAGTGATGGTCAGCAGCCCAGTGGAGAACGTGCACACAAGCCTTTGATGTCTTAATGCGGAAAATGTTTATTGAAACACTCGGCCGAGCGGAGAACTGAAACAGTAAACATCCAGCGTTCGGCCTTCTGAAGGTCTGACTCTTAGTCTTTAACTACAACAGATCAGCCTACAATATGAAAAAATGAGTCTAGTTGTTAGTTCAGGTCACCATCAGAACTTCTGTTTGAATATCTGGTTATGCCAATGACGCATTCACCTATCTGTGTTGTCGAGGGAGGCCCCCTCCAACCTTGGTAACCAGTCAGAGAGGCTTCTGCTTCCCCAGACATCACACAGCTGCATATCCAAGGAGAGGCAGCGTCTCTCTCTCTGTAGGTCCATGATCGACCCAGTACAACTTAATCTGTTCTCTTGACTTGATAATGCCCTAGTCTGAATTAATGATGATGCTGAAATTAAAACAAACTGATTGCAACGTTTGAATTGTTGTCTGTCTGCAGATCTCTGTCCAGCATCGTGTTGTGTTGCAGCTGACAGTGTAACATCATCTGTAGACTATAATCTTGGTTTCAGGTCTCCTGAACTGACACTCCTACATCTGTTAGGTGTTTGTCTTCAGATTCTCTGGAAGCAGGACTTGAAGCTGCGTAGTGTTTTTGCTCTTTGGGAATGAAACTCACTGACAAACATGGATTGTTTGATTATGCTAATGATCACATCTCATGAACAGGTGACATTCATCAGGCTGAAACATGTGATTTAGGACAAGTTCAGGCGGTTGTTGAATCCCACATAGGATTTTCTTATTTTCCTTCTTATTGCTTTGTCCAAGAACAAATATAAGAGAAAAGTAATAAAACATTCATGCATGAGGCCCGTTAACTATAAATCCAGTGTACTGACCTTAAAAACACTGGAAACTATGAAATAAAAACTGGAAAATCATACCCATAAAATCAGACAATTCAAATATATTTCAGAAGCAGAACAGAAAGAACAAACAAATCATAAGACAACAGCTGGATGAGATTGTTCAAGGAGCAATAACAGAAACCCCCACATCATCATCATCATCATCATCATCATCATCATCATCCTCTGTGAAGAAGCTGCAGCTCCACTCAGCTGCTGATGGAGGCAGATGTTTGGACAGCTGTTAGCGCTTTTTGAGCCTTCTGGCTTTCCGTACATGCAGCAATGAGAGCAAGCTAAACCACAGAGCGAGTTTAACACTGAAGGACAGAAACTCTGCAGCATGAGGAGAATATATTACTGAGCTCACTGACACACAGGAAAACTTATTAAAATATCATTAAAACGGCATCAGAGTTTCACTGCTGCAGGTTTCAGCTACAGTCCACACAGAGCGAAGGAAAGATTAAAGAAGATAGTCAATAACATTCATAAAATATTCCTTTATAACACTTTTCCATCTCACAAAGATAATACAAATCAAATGCTTTTAAAAAGTCCATTAAGGCAGCAGAAAGCAGAGGAGAAGCAATGAACAGATTACCAGAACTCGTAAATGCATGTGAGAGGAGAAATGATTTCAGGCCTGCAGAGACAGAAAGCAAACGCTGTACAACATGACCGGACTGAAGCGTCTTTAACTCGGCGAGATGAGTGCGGGTCTGTCTGCGTTTACCTTCACTTCTTACAGCGCGAGCAGAGCCAGCTGATTGAAGCCAGATGTGGAGGAAAGATGAGAGGCGTTTAAAGTGGATGAGGAGAGTTGGAAAAGACATAAACTGACGAGAGGAAAAGAAAAAAGACATATTTTCCTGCTGCAGCAGCTGATGTAACTGCAGTTAAAACCGCAGCTGGAGAGCAGAGATATCAGTCTGAATATACAGCAATTACATATCTGCAGATGGACACAATAACAGGAACAACTGAAGTAAACAATACATATAACTGATTAAAGTTTGTAATGTTCAGTTTATGTTCAGACAGATTTGAGTCTGTGGTCACCAGTGAGCTGCTGGATTAGACTGAGTTATAGTACTGACCTTCAGATTAACCAGAAACTGCTGACTCATACTTCAGTACTGATGAGTCTGATGAGACTTTAATTATGCTGAGTCAGACTTTAATAATGTTAATAATGCTGACTCAGACTTTAATAATGTTAATAATGCTGACTCAGGCTTTAATAATGTTAATAATGCTGACTCAGGCTTTAATAATGTTAATAACGCTGACTCAGGCTTTAATAATGTTAATAATGCTGACTCAGGCTTTAATAATGTTAATAATGCTGACTCAGACTTTAATAATGTTAATAATGCTGACTCAGGCTTTAATAATGTTAATAACGCTGACTCAGACTTTAATAATGTTAATAATGCTGACTCAGACTTTAATAATGTTAATAACGCTGACTCAGACTTTAATAACGTTAATAACGCTGACTCAGACTTTAATAACGCTGACTCAGACTTAAATAACGTTAATAACGCTGACTCAGACTTTAATAACGTTAATAACGCTGACTCAGACTTTAATAACGCTGACTCAGACTTAAATAATGCTGACTCAGACTTAAATAACGTTAATAACGCTGACTCAGACTTTAAGAATGTTAATAATGCTGACTCAGACTTTAAGAATGTTAATAACGCTGACTCAGACTTTAAGAATGTTAATAATGCTGACTCAGACTTTAAGAATGTTAAAAATGCTGACTCAGGCTTTAATAATGCTGACTCAGACTTTAATAATGCTGACTCAGACTTTAAGAATGTTAAAAATGCTGACTCAGGCTTTAATAACGCTGACTCAGACTTTAATAACGCTGACTCAGACTTTAATAACACTGACTCAGACTTTAAGAATGTTAAAAATGCTGACTCAGACTTTAAGAATGTTAAAAATGCTGACTCAGACTTTAATAACACTGACTCAGACTTTAATAACACTGACTCAGACTTTAAGAATGTTAAAAATGCTGACTCAGGCTTTAATAATGCTGACTCAGGCTTTAATAATGCTGACTCAGACTTTAATAATGCTGACTCAGACTTTAAGAATGTTAAAAATGCTGACTCAGGCTTTAATAACGCTGACTCAGACTTTAATAACGCTGACTCAGACTTTAATAACACTGACTCAGACTTTAAGAATGTTAAAAATGCTGACTCAGACTTTAAGAATGTTAAAAATGCTGACTCAGGCTTTAATAACGCTGACTCAGACTTTAATAACACTGACTCAGACTTTAATAACACTGACTCAGACTTTAAGAATGTTAAAAATGCTGACTCAGGCTTTAATAATGCTGACTCAGACTTTAATAATGCTGACTCAGACTTTAAGAATGTTAAAAATGCTGACTCAGACTTTAATAACACTGACTCAGACTTTAATAATGCTGACTCAGACTTTGCTAATGCTGACTCAGGCATTAATAATGTTAATATCGCTGACTCATACTATAATAATGCTGACTCAGACTTCACTAATGCTGACTTAAGCTTTAATAATGTTAATAATGCTGACTCTGACTTTAATAATGTTAATAATGCTGACTCAGACTTTAATAATGCTGACTCAGGCTTCAATAATGTTAATAATGCTGACTCTGACTTTAATAATGTTAATAATGCTGACTCAGACTTAAATAATGTTAATAATGCTGACTCTGACTTTAATAATGTTAATAATGCTGACTCAGACTTCACTAATGCTGACTTAAGCTTTAATAATGTTAATAATGCTGACTCTGACTTTAATAATGTTAATAATGCTGACTCAGACTTTAATAATGCTGACTCAGACTTTGCTAATGCTGACTCAGGCATTAATAATGTTAATATCGCTGACTCATACTATAATAATGCTGACTCAGACTTAAATAATGTTAATAATGCTGACTCAGACTTAAATAATGCTGACTCAGACTTCACTAATGCTGACTTAAGCTTTAATAATGTTAATAATGCTGACTCTGACTTTAATAATGTTAATAATGCTGACTCAGACTATAATAATGCTGACTCAGACTTCACTAATGCTGACTTAAGCTTTAATAATGTTAATAATGCTGACTCTGACTTTAATAATGTTAATAATGCTGACTCAGACTTTGCTAATGCTGACTCAGGCATTAATAATGTTAATATCGCTGACTCATACTATAATAATGCTGACTCAGACTTCACTAATGCTGACTTAAGCTTCAATAATGTTAATAATGCTGACTCTGACTTTAATAATGTTAATAATGCTGACTCAGACTTTAATAATGCTGACTCAGGCTTCAATAATGTTAATAATGCTGACTCTGACTTTAATAATGTTAATAATGCTGACTCAGACTTCACTAATGCTGACTTAAGCTTTAATAATGTTAATAATGCTGACTCTGACTTTAATAATGTTAATAATGCTGACTCAGACTATAATAATGCTGACTCAGACTTCACTAATGCTGACTTAAGCTTTAATAATGTTAATAATGCTGACTCAGGCATTAATAATGTTAATATCGCTAACTCACACTCTAATAATGCTGACTCAGACTTAAATAATGTTAATAATGCTGACTCAGACTTAAATAATGTTAATAATGCTGACTCAGACTTTAATAAATTAATAATGCTGACTCAGACTTTAATAATGTTAATAATGCTGACTCAGACTTTAATAATGCTGACTCAGACTTTAATAAATTAATAATGCTGACTCAGACTTTAATAATGCTGACTCAGACTTTTATAATGCTGACTCAGACTTTAATAAGATTCAAGAATTAAGAAGTTTATTATCACATGCACAGTAAACACAGGCAGTTACACCGTACTATGAAATTCTTACATTGCTGGGCCCTTTCACACAAAAAATTAAATTGAATTTTAAAAAATTAAAATCACAAACAAAGTATGTAAGTTATATATAAGGTATGTGTACAGCACAGTATTGTGTGAGAAAGCAGCGATCCTGCAGCGACCAAGCAGCAGGTCATAAAATGCACTTTGCATTATTGTAAATACAGTTAGATGACAGTGAAGTGAAGCATCAGTCAGAATGTATGAGTGTGTAGTGTTCAAAGTTCAATCAGTCAGAGTGTGGAGGGCAGCAGTGTGCAGTTATTCCCATCAGGCCTGATAGATAGAAGCTGTTCGCCAGTCTTGTTGTTCTGGATCTCACACTCCTGTAGCGTCTGCCTGATGGCAGGAGTGTAAGGAGGTTGTTTGGGGTGAACTGTCCCTGATGATGTTGCCCTCCTGATGAGCCTGGTGTTGTAAATGTCATAAAGTGAGAGGAAAGCTGCTCCTGAGATGGACTGTGCAGTTTTGATCACACGCTGGAGCTCCTTCCTGCCCTGCTCAGGGCAGTTTCCATATCAGACTGTGACGGAGCTGGTAAGGAGACTCTCGACCGTACACCTGTAGAAGGTGCTGAGAATTGTGGTTGGCATGCCAAATATGCTCCTCAGCCTTCTAAGAAAGCACAGTCACTGCTGGGATTTGTCGTGTATTGTGAGACCAGGTGAGATCCTTGTTGATGCGGGTACCAAGGAATTTAAAGGTTTTCACCCTCTCTACCTCTGTCTCACCTTCTTCCTCCTTGTCTGCATTTAGGGAGAGATCGTTGACATGACACCAGGCCACCAGGCCTCTCTTCTATAGGCCATCTCCACTTCACCAGTGATCAGTCCAATGACTTTAGTGTCATCTGCAAATTTGATGATGCTGGAAGTTGTTCTGGGAGGCCACACAGTCGTACGTGAAGAGTGTGTACAGCAGGGGACTCAGCACAGCCCTGGGGGGGGTCCCCATGCTTCCCCCAGTTTCTGTGCCTGATGTGTGATTGCCTGGTCTGACTGACTGGGGTCTGTCTGTTAGAAAGTTCAGCTCCCAGTTACAAAGAGAGGGTGTCAGTCTGAGGGTGAGGAGCTTTTCAGAGAGTTTATGTGGGATGACCGTGTTGAATGCTGAGCTGTAGTCTATAAAAAGCATTCTAACATATGTGTCCTGTGGATGACTGTGTCGTCAGTGGACCGGTTCTGACGACAAGCAAATTGCAGAGGGTCCAAGGTGTCTGGGATGGTCTTCTTGATGTGGGTCATGACTGTCCTCTCAAAACACTTCATCATGATTGAGGTGAATGCAACGGGACAATAGTCATTTAAACAGGTCACAATGCTTTTCTTTGGGAGGGGCACAATGGTGGCGGACTCGAAGCAGGTGGGCAAAGACACTTGTGCGAGTGACAGGTTACAGATGTCTGCAAACACATCAGCCATTCCTGATGGGCAAACCCTGAGTGCAGGCCTGGGGATGTTGTCTGGGCCAGCTGCCATCCATGGGTTTATGGTCCTCAGAGCTGATGTGCATAAGACATCACAGTGAGCGATGTGCTCTGTGTGCACTCCGAGGCCAAAATCCCTCTCTGTCAGTCGGTGTTGAGGGTCTCGAAGCAAGCGCAGAACTCATTCAGCTCCTTCTGGCAGTGTGGCTTGGCTGGTTGTGGCCCCCCTGCTCCTCTGCTGGTAATCTGTGATGTGTTGCAGGCCTCGCCACATGCGCCGGGAATCTGCGGTGGAGTAGTATCCCTCCAGCTTCAATCTGTACTGTCTCTTGGCCTCTTTGATAGATCATGCAGGTCATATCTGGCCCTTTTGTATTTGTCAGCATTGCTTGAAACAAATGCAGTGGCACATACCTAACTTAACAGTTAATCCAGGGCTTTTGGTTTGGATATGTCTTGCAGCATTTTGTGGGAACAATACATGCATGTGCTAATGTAGCCAGTTACCCCAGAAGCATATTCCCCTAGATCAACAGTAGAGTCTTCCCTCAAAGCAGCAGTTTAAACACCTCCCAGTTTGCACTCTCAAAGCAGTCCTGGAGCACCAGTTCAGTCTCTTCATTCCATACTTTAACCATTTTACTTAGTGGGGGAGCTTGCTTGAGCAGTTGTCTGTAGGCTGGATAGAGGAACACTGAGATGTGGTCGGACTGTCGGCCGCGGCGCAGCCTTGTAGGCGCCTCTCACATTGCTGTAGACTCGGTCAAGAATGTTACTCTCCCTCGTCGGAAAGCTCACATGCTGATGGCGCTTTGGGAGGACATTCTGAAGGTTGCAGTGGCTGTTTTCACCGGCTACGATGAACATAGTGTCCAGGCCTGCAGTCTCTGGTTTGCTGATCATGTCCATGGCGGGATGTAAACAGCCACTGCGCTGAACTCCCTCGGCAGGGAAAAGGGTCTGCACTTCACCATCAACAGTTCTATGTCAGCTGAACAGTGTTTTTCAACAACATGTACGTCCAACACCACCTGTTGTTCACGTACACCCATGCCGCTGCTTCTGATCTTCCCCGAGGCTGATGTGTGGTGGACGGAGTGTGTTTGAAGCTGGATAGAGGCGTCTGGCATGCTGTCCGAGAGCCAGCTTCCTGTGAGAGCGCAGCATTCTCTGATCTCACACTGGGTCGTAAATCCCAGTTCTCAGCTCACGTATCTTGTTTTCGAGGGAGCAAATGTTAGTTAGCAGCTTGCTAGGTAGTGGAGGTTGTGCCCTAGCCTTCAGTCTAGCATGTAGCCCGCCACCCTTGCCACGCTTCTTCCTTGGCCGCACTGTCCGTTGGCTGCGCTGCTCACCTGCTGCTGTTGGGTCTCGCTGGCAGGAATTAGCAGGATCCAGACAATGAAGAAAGTCAGACAGGCTAAAAATAAGCTTGTAGTGAGCTTTACTGATATCCAGAAGTGCATCTCTACTGTATCTTACTGTTGTGTACATGAACTGTGCATTAAAGATACATACTAAAACTAAAATAAATACTAAATAGCGTTGGTGTCCGGAGGGTGAAGCAAAGACGTCTGCCATAGTGGACGCCATCTTGTCCATCACACTGGCGTGTATGTGATACTGCGCACTTAGACTTTAATCATTTTAATATTGCTGACTCAGACTTTAAAAAAGTGGACTCAGACTTCATTCATGCTGATTCAGACTTTAATAATGTTAATAATGCTGACTCAGGCTTTAATAATGTTAATAATGCTGACTCAGGCTTTAATAATGTTAATAATGCTGACTCAGGCTTTAATAATGCTGATTCAGACTTTAATAATGTTAATAATGCTGACTCAGGCTTTAATAATGTTAATAATGCTGACTCAGGCTTTAATAATGCTGACTCAGGCTTTAATAATGCTGACTCAGACTTTAATAATGTTAATAATGCTGACTCAGGCTTTAATAATGTTAATAATGCTGACTCAGGCTTTAATAATGTTAATAATGCTGACTCAGACTTTAATAATGTTAATAATGCTGACTCAGGTTTTAATAATGTTAATAATGCTGACTCAGACTTTAATAATGTTAATAATGCTGACTCAGGCTTTAATAATGTTAATAATGCTGACTCAGACTTTAATAATGTTAATAATGCTGACTCAGGTTTTAATAATGTTAATAATGCTGACCCATTAAGTTAACAATAGGTTAACTGTAAGTTTACAGCAAATTTACACTGCAATAGATTTAAAGTAGATCCAACAACAGATTACAGTAGGTTAACAGTAAATTACAGTAGATTACAATAGATTACAGTAGATTTACAGGATATTACAGTAGATTACAGTAGATTTACAGTAGGTTATAGTAGATTACAGTAGACTACAGTATAGTAACAGTAGGTCACAGAAGTTTAACAGCAGATTAACAGTAGATTACAGTAGATTCCACTAGATTTACAGTAGGTCACAGTAGATTACAGTAGATAAACAGTAGATAAACAATAGATTACAGTAGATCACAGTAGATTAACAGTAGATTAAAATAGATTAACAGTAGATTTACAGTAGATCACAGTAGATTACAGTAGATTAGCAGTAGATCACAGTAGATTACAGTAGATCACAGTAGATTAACAGTAGATTACAGTAGATTACAGTAGATTTACAGTAGGTCACAGTAGATTACAGTAGATAAACAGTAGATAAACAATAGATTACAGTAGATTACAGTAGATTTACAGTAGGTCACAGTAGATTACAGTAGATAAACAGTAGATAAACAACAGATTACAGTAGATCACAGTAGATTACAGTAGATTAGCAGTAGATTACAGTAGATTACAGTAGGATACAGTAGATTGCAGTAGATTGACAGTAGATTCCAATAGAGTACAATAGATTACAGTAGATTACAATAGATTTAAAGTAGGTCACAGTAGATTACAGTAGATTAATGGTAGATTGCAATAGATCATAGTAGATTAACAGTAGATTAAGTAGATAAACAATAGATTACAGTAGATTACAGTAGATTTACAGTAGGTCAGAGTAGATTACAGTAGGATAAAGTAGATTGCATTAAATTAACAGTAGATTACAATAGATTTACAGTAGGTTATAGTAGATTACAGTAGACTACAGTATAGTAACAGTAGGTCACAGAAGTTTAACAGCAGATTAACAGTAGATTACAGTAGATTCCACTAGATTTACAGTAGGTCACAGTAGATTACAGTAGATAAACAGTAGATAAACAATAGATTACAGTAGATCACAGTAGATTAACAGTAGATTAAAATAGATTAACAGTAGATTTACAGTAGATCACAGTAGATTACAGTAGATTAGCAGTAGATCACAGTAGATTACAGTAGATCACAGTAGATTAACAGTAGATTACAGTAGATAACAGTAGATTTACAGTAGGTCACAGTAGATTACAGTAGATAAACAGTAGATAAACAATAGATTACAGTAGATTACAGTAGATTTACAGTAGGTCACAGTAGATTACAGTAGATAAACAGTAGATAAACAATAGATTACAGTAGATCACAGTAGATTACAGTAGATTAGCAGTAGATTACAGTAGATTACAGTAGGATACAGTAGATTGCAGTAGATTGACAGTAGATTCCAATAGAGTACAATAGATTACAGTAGATTACAATAGATTTAAAGTAGGTCACAGTAGATTACAGTAGATTAACGGTAGATTACAATAGATCATAGTAGATTAACAGTAGATTAAGTAGATAAACAATAGATTACAGTAGATTTACAGTAGGTCACAGTAGATTACAGTAGGATAAAGTAGATTGCATTAAATTAACAGTAGATTACAATAGATTACAGTAGATTATAGTAGATTAACAGTAGATTATAGTAGATTAACAGCAGGTTACAGTAGGTTACAGTAGATTTACAGTAGATTACAGTAGATAAACAATAGATTACAGTAGATTAACAGTAGATTCACAGTAGATCACAGTGGATTACAGTAGATTAGCAGTAGATTACAGTAGGATACAGTAGATTACAATAGATTACAATAGATTACAGTAGATTACAATAGATTTAAAGTAGGTCACAGTAGATTACAGTAGATTAACGGTAGATTACAATAGATCATAGTAGATTAACAGTAGATTAAGTAGATAAACAATATATTACAGTAGATGACAGTAGATCTACAGCAGATCACAGTAGATTACAGTAGGATAAAGTAGATTGCAGTAGATTAACAGTAGATTACAGTAGATTATAGTAGATTAACAGTAGATTACAGTAGATTACAGTAGATTTACAGCAGATTACCGTAGATTACAATAGATTTAAAGTAGGTCACAGTAGATTACAGTAGATTAATGGTAGATTACAATGGATCATAGTAGATTAACAGTAGATTACAGTAGATAAACAATAGATTACAGTAGATTACAGTAGATTTACAGTAGATCACAGTAGATTACAGTAGGATAAAGTAGATTGCAGTAGATTAACAGTAGATTACAATAGATTACAGTAGATTACAGAAGATTATAGTAGATTAACAGTAGGTTACAGTAGATTACAGTAAATTACAGTTGATTACAGTAGATTAACAGTAGATTATAATAGATTAATAGTAGATTCCAGTAGATTACAGTAGATTACAGTAGATTAACAGTAGATTACAGTAAATTACAGTTGATTACAGTAGATTAACAGTAGATTATAGTAGATTAATAGTAGATTCCAGTAGATTCCAGTAGATTATAGTAGATTAACAGTAAATTACAGTTGATAACAGTAGATTAACAGTAGATTATAGTAGATTAATAGTAGATTCCAGTAGATTACAGTAAATTACAGTTGATTACAGTAGATTAACAGTAGATTATAGTAGATTAATAGTAGATTCCAGTAGATTACAGTAGATTACAGTAGATTAACAGTAGATTATAGTAGATTAATAGTAGATTCCAGTAGATTCCAGTAGATTACAGTAGATTAACAGTAGGTTACAGTAGATTACAGTAAATTACAGTTGATTACAGTAGATTAACAGTAGATTATAGTAGATTAATAGTAGATTCCAGTAGATTACAGTAGATTACAGTAGATTAACAGTAGGTTACAGTAGATTACAGTAAATTACAGTTGATTACAGTAGATTAACAGTAGATTATAGTAGATTAATAGTAGATTCCAGTAGATTCCAGTAGATTATAGTAGATTAACAGTAAATTACAGTTGATTACAGTAGATTAACAGTAGATTATAGTAGATTAATAGTAGATTCCAGTAGATTACAGTAGATTATAGTAGATTAACAGTAGGATACAGTAGATTACAGTAAATTAACAGTAGATTATAGTAGATTAACAGTAGATTACAGTAGATTATAGTAGATTACAGCTCTCTGTGTCTCTCAGGCAGGGGTGATCCGGACGGGTCAGGAGGAGTTTTTCATTGAGCCATGGGATCGATGGAGGGCAGGAGGAGAGGAAGAGGGGGAGGACGAAGAGGAGGACGGACGACGACACATTGTTTATCGATCCTCAGCCATCATCAGGAAACAACAAGCTGTCAATCAAACTGATGCTGTCAATCAAGGTGCTGATGACTTCCTCCGAGGTGAGACACAAACACACCTGAGTCACGTCTCCATGTTTGTTCCAGTCCTGCTTACATCACATCACGTCATATTCAAGTCACCAGTTTGTTCAAGTAGCAGTCATGATGTCGGAGTCAGTGAGGTCACGGTCACATGATGAGGTCGGGAAGCTGTCAGAAGGTCAAGTTTAAGGAGTATGTTCAGGTTTCTTTGAGACACAAGGTCAAAGTTCATCAGGTCGTTTATGTTCTGTTGCTCTGCACCAGCAAGGAGGGAACGTAATGTTTTTATCAACACATTAAAGTCTTTATGTGTCCGTTCAGACCCTCACGGCTCCTGGTTCAGGTTCAGGTCTCTGTGGTTCAATATTGAAAAATGCACAGAATATTTGACTATTTCCATACGGAAACAAGTGTTTCAGTCTTTAAACAACAACAGGTGGAGTCGGGACGGGAAGCTGCTCTCTGCTGTCTGAAGCTGTTTCAAATAGAGTTTACATGTTATTTACAGGAAGCAGCACGTCATGTATGTTCAAGTCAGTAAGCAGAGATGGAAAGTAACTAAGTGAATTTACTCAAGTACTGTATATAAGTACAGTTTTGTACTTTACTGGAGTATTTCCATGTGATGCTACTCTCTACATGTCAGAGGGAAATATTGTACTTTCTACTCCACTACATTTATTTGACAGCTTTAGTTACTTTTCAGATGAAGATTTGACACAATGGATAATATAACAAGCTTTTAAAATACAACACATTGTTAAAGATGAAACCAGTGGTTTCCAACCTTTTTGGCTTTTGACGTCTTACAAAAAGCAGTGTGTAGTCGGGGTCACATTTCACATGTCTATGAGTTGTTAACAGCTCCACCAAATAGTGATTTTTCCCTCTAAACTTCTCACATGCTTTCATTTCAATAAATGTTCAAATGATCCAAAATTTCAGCAAAAATCAAAGATTAGAGAAAAAGTCCAAAAACTGAAAACAGATTTGTGTATCAGAACTTTGTTTTTTCTTCTTTCCTCTCCCATTAATCATCTCACGACCCCTCAGATTTATCTGCTGACCCTTTGGAGGGGCCCCACCCCTAGGTTGGGAACCACTGGACTAAACTAGCTAACTGTATATAAAGTAGTGTAAACTAGCTCCACCTCCAGCAGCTACAACAGTAACATGCTGCTCTAACACTGATGCTTCACTATTAATAATCTAATGATGTCATATATAATAATATATCAGTCAGAGGGACCAAACCACTACTTTTACTGCAATACTTTAACTACATCAAGCTCATAATACTTATGTACTTTTACTGCAATACTTTAACTACATCAAGCTCATAATACTTATGTACTTTTACTGCAATACTTTAACTACATCAAGCTCATAATACTTATGTACTTTTACTGCAATACTTTAACTACATCAAGCTCATAATACTTATGTACTTTTACTGCAATACTTTAACTACATCAAGCTCATAATACTTATGTACTTTAACTGCAGTACTTTAACTACATCAAGCTCATAATACTTATATATATTATATTATATAATTTTTCATGCAGAACTTTTACTTGTAATGAAGTATTTTTACATTGCTGATCTGGTACTTCTACTGCAGTAAATGATCTGAGTACTTCTTCCACTGAATAAATACTTCCGACTTCATTTGAGTCAGAACTCAGTTTCAAGTTGAGAGTTTTATCAGACGCTGACCTTCTCTTCAACTGTTACTGTGATAAATGAAACAACATATAAACTGTTCAGCAGGAAGGTCATTGAATTAATATTAAAGACAAAAAAACAAAAAAATAATCTCATAGTTATGATTAATATCTCATACGTATCGAACCTTATTCATGAGAAGCTGAAAAATATTTATCAGGTAATAGTGTTGTAATTTGTGGTAATGATTTAGACTCATGGTAGGTCTGAATTATAACACATGTATACATATTTAATCATATTTAAATGTTGTGTGGTTCTGATCACAAACAAATAATAGAAATCATGTTGTAAACAAACACTGAACTGAACTGAACCATGCGGGGTTTTTTTTTTACAGTGTAAAATCCTTCAATATATCTGCAGAAGGAAAGAATCAAACTGAAAACAGAAAAATTGTTCCAGGAAACTTGGCAGAGCTGATGGCAGCTTCACAACAGACACACACACACACACACACACACACACACACGCACACACACACACACACAGAGCAGGCTGCGACGTGGCAGTCAGAGTCTCAGCGGTTCAGCGTTTGGGAGGTGGGGGTTTGAGCTCAGAGATGACGGATAGTTCAGCTCCTGAATCGTTCGTCCTCTCAGTCACCGACTCCTGAAATGCGTTTGTCTTCAAACAGCTTCAGCCAATGAGGAGAGACTTTTATTTTCACCTCAGTTCCCCTCAGACGGAGCCTCCGGCAGCAGAGAGTCTGTTTCTGTTCACTGATGTCATTTCCTTAACAACTGATTCAACAGATCCAAACAGATGTTGGATGATAAACGTGTTGTTGTTTACAGAGTGAGGGCATCAGTACACAATGTGAACACAGACAGATGACCACATCTGGATGGAGATCAGACTGAAGCTTCATGTGTGTTCAGAAGGTTGACTGGACGACATGTTTCATCTCAAAAACAACATCCTGTCATGTTTTCATGATGCTGAGCGGCTGCTCTGCTCTCAGCAGCACTGAGTGCTAAAGTAAAAACTAGCTACTCTGCTGCAGGCTGAAGGCTCATGATGGACGGAAAGATGTCTGACTTAAAGATGAAAAAATCTATTTCTGTTATCAGCTGATCAGGACTAAAACTATTGCTGAGTTTACAAAAGTTCATGTAAGAAACCCCTGAGGCAACAAAGACCCTTATTGATCGTTAATAATCAGTCTGTGAAGAGTTAATAACAGGTTTATAACTCACTATGATGTATCAATAACAGTCTATAAAGAGTTAATAACAGGTTTATAACTCACTATGATGTATCAATAGTTAATAACAGGTTTATAACTCACTATGATGTCTCAATAACAGTCTATAAAGAGTTAATAACAGGTTTATAACTCACTATGATGTCTCAATAACAGTCTATAAAGAGTTAATAACAGGTTTATAACTCATTATGATGTATCAATAACAGTCTATAAAGAGTTAATAACAGGTTTATAACTCACTATGATGTATCAATAACAGTCTATAAAGAGTTAATAACAGGTTTATAACTCATTATGATGTATCAATAACAGTCTATAAAGAGTTAATAACAGGTTTATAACTCACTATGACGTATCAATAACAGTCTATAAAGAGTTAATAACAGGTTTATAACTCACTATGATGTATCAATAACAGTCTATAAAGAGTTAATAACAGGTTTATAACTCACTATGACGTATCAATAACAGTCTATAAAGAGTTAATAACAGGTTTATAACTCACTATGACGTATCAATAACAGTCTATAAAGAGTTAATAACAGGTTTATAACTCATTATGATGTATCAATAACAGTCTATAAAGAGTTAATAACAGGTTTATAACTCACTATGACGTATCAATAACAGTCTATAAAGAGTTAATAACAGGTTTATAACTCACTATGATGTATCAATAACAGTCTATAAAGAGTTAATAACTGGTTTATAACTCACTATGACGTATCAATAACAGTCTATAAAGAGTTAATAACAGGTTTATAACTCACTATGATGTATCAATAACAGTCTATAAAGAGTTAATAACAGGTTTATAACTCACTATGATGTATCAATAACAGTCTATAAAGAGTTAATAACTGGTTTATAACTCACTATGACGTATCAATAACAGTCTATAAAGAGTTAATAACTGGTTTATAACTCACTATGACGTATCAATAACAGTCTATAAAGAGTTAATAACAGGTTTATAACTCACTATGACGTATCAATAACAGTCTATAAAGAGTTAATAACAGGTTTATAACTCACTATGACGTATCAATAACAGTCTATAAAGAGTTAATAACAGGTTTATAACTCACTATGACGTATCAATAACAGTCTATAAAGAGTTAATAACAGGTTTATAACTCACTATGATGTATCAATAACAGTCTATAAAGAGTTAATAACTGGTTTATAACTCACTATGACGTATCAATAACAGTCTATAAAGAGTTAATAACAGGTTTATAACTCACTATGACGTATCAATAACAGTCTATAAAGAGTTAATAACTGGTTTATAACTCACTATGACGTATCAATAACAGTCTATAAAGAGTTAATAACTGGTTTATAACTCACTATGACGTATCAATAACAGTCTATAAAGAGTTAATAACAGGTTTATAACTCACTATGACGTATCAATAACAGTCTATAAAGAGTTAATAACAGGTTTATAACTCACTATGATGTATCAATAACAGTCTATAAAGAGTTAATAACAGGTTTATAACTCACTATGACGTATCAATAACAGTCTATAAAGAGTTAATAACAGGTTTATAACTCACTATGATGTATCAATAACAGTCTATAAAGAGTTAATAACAGGTTTATAACTCACTATGACGTATCAATAACAGTCTATAAAGAGTTAATAACAGGTTTATAACTCACTATGATGTATCAATAACAGTCTATAAAGAGTTAATAACTGGTTTATAACTCACTATGACGTATCAATAACAGTCTATAAAGAGTTAATAACAGGTTTATAACTCACTATGATGTATCAATAACAGTCTATAAAGAGTTAATAACTGGTTTATAACTCACTATGATGTATCAATAACAGTCTATAAAGAGTTAATAACAGGTTTATAACTCACTATGATGTATCAATAACAGTCTATAAAGAGTTAATAACAGGTTTATAACTCACTATGACGTATCAATAACAGTCTATAAAGAGTTAATTGGTTTATAACTCACTATGATGTATCAATAACAGTCTATAAAGAGTTAATAACAGGTTTATAACTCACTATGATGTATCAATAACAGTCTATAAAGAGTTAATAACAGGTTTATAACTCACTATGACGTATCAATAACAGTCTATAAAGAGTTAATTGGTTTATAACTCACTATGACGTATCAATAACAGTCTATAAAGAGTTAATAACAGGTTTATAACTCACTATGACGTATCAATAACAGTCTATAAAGAGTTAATAACAGGTTTATAACTCACTATGACGTATCAATAACAGTCTATAAAGAGTTAATAACAGGTTTATAACTCACTATGACGTATCAATAACAGTCTATAAAGAGTTAATAACAGGTTTATAACTCACTATGATGTATCAATAACAGTCTATAAAGAGTTAATAACTGGTTTATAACTCACTATGATGTATCAATAACAGTCTATAAAGAGTTAATAACAGGTTTATAACTCACTATGACGTATCAATAACAGTCTATAAAGAGTTAATAACAGGTTTATAACTCACTATGACGTATCAATAACAGTCTATAAAGAGTTAATAACAGGTTTATAACTCACTATGATGCAGCTGTCAGCAGATATAAGTGTCTATCAATGTATTACAGCTATAACTGTATATAAGTTGCTGCTGTATAAACTGATGTATTAATGTAAATATGTCTTCATAGGAGAAGTTATAATGAACACTAAACATTAATGATAAATAGGGGAGTTAACGTGTGTTCTTCAGTTTCCATATTGAGGCTGTTATGAACGCTGCGGCCTGCAGGGGACGCCAGCAGGACCAGTCTGGTTTCTGTCAGCCAATGAGAACACAGCTCATCTGTCTGTTGGCACTTAAATGTGAAACGACTTTGACCCTGAGATTCGTTCTGCTTCCCGCAAACTGATTTATTTACAGCTGAAACTCACCAACAGAAGCAAACATCTGTTCCTGTCTGTCGTCAGATCATGATGACCAGTGTTACTCAGGAAGTAATGATATGACTTTACTTATTACTTGGTATCAGAGGTAACGTACAACGTTTAACCTGTTTATCCCTTTTGGCTCCTTTTAGAACTGAATCCACTTTATTGGAACAATAATTGTTTAATTACTATTTAATTTGTCATTTGAATTATTTTTACGCAGGCTATTCACTGTAGACCTAAACCATCCTTCCTCCCATGTGGGATCTATACCATAGATTTAATTTTGTTGTTAGCTATTTATTGACCCTTTTATTTGTTTTAATCTTCTGTTGCTGTGAAGATGAATATCATTTTTTTGACTGCTATTGTTTTTATAATATACTGACTGCTCTAAAAACAAATAATGCAGTAAGATGTGTTCTCTCTGTTCATGAACGATGCAGTGCAGCAAATCTGCTCAAAGATTTTGCAAAAAGATAAGAAGTTTAGGAATATAGGCCCAATGCCGGCTGTCATACATAAGAGGTTGTCTTTCAAGGCAAGTGTCCTTGACATCAGGACTTTGAGGGTTGGTAATAAAGTCCCATAACAACAGTTACCCCCCCCCCCCGTGAGACACAGGCTGTTCAACTTGTTGATGGGAATCTCAGTGATTCTGGAAACGCCCTCGTAGAAGGAATTCAACGTTGTGGATAACGGCACCAGTAACCTTCTGTGGCTGACTTCCTCCACACGTTCTGATGCAGCTGGTGGTTGACTATACACAGCTGGACGAAATCAGGCTAATTGTATGCAATGCACAGCTGTGATGATGGGGAAGAGTGGAAAGGGCTTCTGTGAGATCTGTAAAAGTCACATCTTCATCGCTGTCTTCTTCCAGTTCAGAATCAGACTCTGAATTAACAGGCTGATATATTTTAAAGGCCTTGACAAAATTTGATGCACAGCAGCTACAAGTTTGCCAAGCAGTCAAAATGATGAATGAATTTGTTCTATCGCTGCACCAATAAGATGCCTCTGATTGTTTTACACGCTATGGTGACCTCGTTGTGCTCCAGAGTGGAACTGTTGATCCAATGAACTGTTACACCCAGAAAGCTTTTGCTGTTAGCTGTCCAGATGTCAGCTGTGGTGGAAACAAACCCAGCGACGAGCTTCTTCAGATCTTGTCCGCTTAACCTCTCTTCACCACCGCGTCCTGCTCTGAAATCCAGTTTCTGTTGGTTAGCTGGAGTACAGAGAGGCCCGCCTGTCAGCGCTGTTTTTTCACGTTGCTGTGCTGCCGTATCGGATGCTTCCATAAAGTAAATGTTGTATTTTTTTGCTGTTGAAAGCAAAACTTTTTGTGACTCACGCAAAGTTTACAACAGACGACAATGTGCTTTGCATCTGTGACTGAGACAAACTCAAAATAATGACAATACTTCCAGCTGTCGATAGTATGCCTCTCCCATCCTCTATCCTTTGTTTAGTTTCTCGGCTAGTAGCCAACGTGACCTGCCCTGACCTGCCACGCCTACACGCCATCATACGATAGCCTACCAAGGACAAAAGACAAATTGCGTTCTGGCAATGCACTAACGCAGTGTTACTCGGAGGAGTGACTATAATATAATTAATGTTTTGGAAATTGTAATCTCTCACAATGACTTCATTACCGGGGAAAGTACGGGTTACTGCCCAACACTGGTGACGACTCAGCAGGTTTTAAACCGATGTGTAAATGATGAGGGACACAAAATGGACGGCAGTATTTGATTATTATTGAGGGCTGTTAAGATTCTACGAGGTTAGGGTCACTGAGAGGAAGCCTTTCTTTTTCAGAATTGCCCAGATCACATTCACACAGTTACACATTTAAACACCTGAAAGCTGCCCAGTACAGCTGGAGCAGATGGGGTTAAGAGCCTTGCTCAAGGGCACCTCAGTGCTCAGAGTTATCCTGCCAGTCCAGGGATTGAACCAAAGACCTTCCGGTCACAAGCTTGTTTCTCTAACGTTTAGGCGACCACTGCCCAAAATAAAAATAATGCTTAAAAATCTGCAAATTTTAGAAATCGATGTATTTGTGTGTGATTTATAGGCTTTATATAAATATACGTTATATTTATATCACTCCAATGACAAACAAAAATCTTTTTAACCTCACTGTAGGACTATAAAAATAACTGAGATGATTCTTTTGTTGTCTCCAGGTCCTCTTTTAGGGTCTTGGAGCCTGAAGCAGAATGTGTCGTGGTCTAAATCCAACTCAGCTCGACAACGACGCTACATCGAAGAGGCTGAACTGTTTAACATCGAGGTAAATTAACTGTTTATCACAGAAATTAACAAACTGTTAACTGAGTGTTTACTGAACTTTTTAACCTCTCTTCTCCTCCTCCAGGTTCTGTTAGCGGTAGATTATTCTGTTCTTCTGTTCCACGGCCGAGACCACATTCAGAAATATCTGCTGACGCTGATGAACATAGTAAGTAAAAACATGCACACGATTCTTTATTGAGTGGTAGAAGATGATGATGGTGCCTCAGTGATAGGCAGTAGTTACCTAGTTTTATCTGGTGAACTGCTACTGAAAGGTGAACTCTGGCCTTCATAATCATTTTCAAATTCACAAAGCACATGTAGACTGGATTGTCCAACTTCAGGACCCTGCAACAGTAAAGAGCTGCTCGACTGTCCGACCACCAGGATCCAGCTTCCTCATCATGAACACAGTGATACTCTGATAACTGAACCATACACAGCCACAACAGCCTGGCACCTCCTCCTCATGCTGGTCACCAGCCTGGTCACACACTGCTGTGGGATGGCGTCCCATTCTTCAACCAGCATGAATGGGACGCCATCCCACAGCAGAGTGTGACCAGGCTGGTGACCAGCATGAGGAGGAGGTGCCAGGCTGTTGTGGTTGTGTATGGTTCTTCCACACGCTACTGAGGCTCCTGTTTGTTAAATGAATAAATTGTTAAATTGCCAATATGTCTTGTTTCTTCAAACTTCAATCATCCAATCCACCAAACACCAAACAAGAGTCAATGGCAGAATAAGCTGTTTGGCATTGGCAGAGAAGATTTGGCAAATTTTTCATGGGCGCAACCCACATACTCAGCTCTGCTGCTCATCCCACAAATGCATGTTCCTTACAAATGTGGCACCATTTAAATAAACAGGCTTTCCAACGGTTTACGATTTATTGCCAAGAAGCATCGTTACAACAAAGAAATAATCTACCAAACATTAATTTCCTTACTTTTTGTGCTACATTTAGTTAAACAGTCTGGTCCATGATGGTAACGACACAACTCAACCACAGTTGTGCAGTGATTCTGGGAGATGTGATCTCAGACATCTGAGAGTAAAGCTGATATTAGATTCTTGCATTTCTCAATATTTAGACAGATAGATTAAGTGAATGATTGCTTCCAAGCATTACAGTTAATAAAGTGCTTCTCTCTCTCTCTCTCTCTCTCTGTTCCAGGTTAACGAGATCTACCAGGATCATTCACTGGGAGCCAATATCAACGTCGTTCTGGTCAGAATCATCATGTTGTCTCCAACAAAGGTACTAACCCGTGACTTGCTTCTGGCCAGGACACTTTTCTGTAAAGGACACATGAAGCAGCATCCTCACTTACAACTCATTCCATGATAGTTTTCAAAGCTCATTTACATCTTGTCATCTATAATTTTTTGCCAAAAAACAATGTCACACAGAGTGTCCAGAAATGACATGTAAGCAGTGTTGAAGTTGTAAATAAACGGTGGGTAAACTTTAGCTCTCAGTTTGAATCATGTAGCTTTGGACTGAACTCAATATGTCTCACAGGAAAACAACTTTATATTGTTTCTCCTGATTCAATAGTTAACTCACTTAACTATTTAAAAGTCTGACTTTAAAGTCCAGATAAATAAAAGAGGTCAGGGAGGTGGTGTTGCTGCAGTATTTCGATTCCAGCCACATATTAATTTAACTGAGCTGATATTTCTTTACTTTTCAGTGTGTTATTTAAAAGATTATTATTTGATGTGGTGAGTTTTAAATACTTTTGGATGTCCGTTCTCTGTGGTACTTCTGTGCTGAATGGATTCAGCACTAATCAGACCTTGTGCTGAGTTAAAGGCTGTTTATTGTTCATGTGAAGATAACATAATCCAGCAGAAGACACAACTGAGTGCAAGACATCATATTCAAACCCGTTAACTCTGCACGGGTGCCCCCAGAGGGCATGAACACCACTAAAGAGGATCCGAAACACAGCAGGCCTAATGTTCAACAGTGTCCCTCCGTCAGTCCCAGGAGCTGATCTCTGTGGGGAATCCCCAGAAGAGTCTGGAGAACGTTTGTGGCTGGTCGTATCTCCAGCAGAGGGAGCAGAGTCATGCCGAGCAGCACGACCACACCATCTACCTGACCAGGCAGGAGTTCGGCCCCTCTGGCATGCAGGGTACTACTGCTAATACTACCGCTAATACTACATATACTACTACTGCTAACACCATCTACCTGACCAGGCAGGAGTACGGCCCTCTGGTATGCAGGGTACTACTGCTAATACTACCGCTAATACTACATATACTACTACTGCTAACACCATCTACCTGACCAGGCAGGAGTTCAGTCCTCTGGTATGCAGGGTACTACTGCTAATACTACTGCTAATACTACAAATACTACTACTGCTAACACCATCTACCTGACCAGGCAGGAGTTCAGTCCTCTGGCATGCAGGGTACTACTGCTAATACTACTGCTAATACTACATATACTACTACTGCTAACACCATCTACCTGACCAGGCAGGAGTTCGGCCCCTCTGGCATGCAGGGTACTACTGCTAATACTACCGCTAATACTACATATACTACTACTGCTAACACCATCTACCTGACCAGGCAGGAGTTCAGTCCTCTGGTATGCAGGGTACTACTGCTAATACTACCGCTAATACTACAAATACTACTACTGCTAACACCATCTACCTGACCAGGCAGGAGTTCAGTCCTCTGGTATGCAGGGTACTACTGCTAATACTACTGCTAATACTACAAATACTACTACTGCTAACACCATCTACCTGACCAGGCAGGAGTTCAGTCCTCTGGTATGCAGGGTACTACTGCTAATACTACTGCTAATACTACATATACTACTACTGCTAACACCATCTACCTGACCAGGCAGGAGTTCGGCCCCTCTGGCATGCAGGGTACTACTGCTAATACTACCGCTAATACTACATATACTACTACTGCTAACACCATCTACCTGACCAGGCAGGAGTTCAGTCCTCTGGTATGCAGGGTACTACTGCTAATACTACCGCTAATACTACAAATACTACTACTGCTAACACCACCTACCTGACCAGGCAGGAGTTCAGTCCTCTGGTATGCAGGGTACTACTGCTAATACTACCGCTAATACTACATATACTACTACTGCTAACACCATCTACCTGACCAGGCAGGAGTTCGGCCCCTCTGGCATGCAGGGTACTACTGCTAATACTACCGCTAATACTACATATACTACTACTGCTAACACCATCTACCTGACCAGGCAGGAGTTCAGTCCTCTGGTATGCAGGGTACTACTGCTAATACTACCGCTAATACTACAAATACTACTACTGCTAACACCATCTACCTGACCAGGCAGGAGTTCAGTCCTCTGGTATGCAGGGTACTACTGCTAATACTACCGCTAATACTACAAATACTACTACTGCTAACACCATCTACCTGACCAGGCAGGAGTTCAGTCCTCTGGTATGCAGGGTACTACTGCTAATACTACCGCTAATACTACATATACTACTACTGCTAACACCATCTACCTGACCAGGCAGGAGTTTGGCCCTCTGGTATGCAGGGTACTACTGCTAATACTACCGCTAATACTACAAATACTACTACTGCTAACACCATCTACCTGACCAGGCAGGAGTTCAGTCCTCTGGTATGCAGGGTACTATTGCTAATACTACCGCTAATACTACATATACTACTACTGCTAACACCATCTACCTGACCAGGCAGGAGGTCAGTCCTCTGGTATGCAGGGTACTACTGCTAATACTACCGCTAATACTACAAATACTACTACTGCTAACACCATCTACCTGACCAGGCAGGAGGTCAGTCCTCTGGTATGCAGGGTACTATTGCTAATACTACCGCTAATACTACATATACTACTACTGCTAACACCATCTACCTGACCAGGCAGGAGTTTGGCCCTCTGGTATGCAGGTTACTACTGCTAATACTACTGCTAATACTACAAATACTACTACTGCTAACACCATCTACCTGACCAGGCAGGAGTTCAGTCCTCTGGTATGCAGGGTACTACTGCTAATACTACTGCTAATACTACATATACTACTACTGCTAACACCATCTACCTGACCAGGCAGGAGTTTGGCCCTCTGGTATGCAGGGTACTACTGCTAATACTACTGCTAATACTAGAAATACTACTACTGCTAACACCATCTACCTGACCAGGCAGGAGTTCAGTCCTCTGGTATGCAGGGTACTACTGCTAATACTACTGCTAATACTACATATACTACTACTGCTAACACCATCTACCTGACCAGGCAGGAGTTCAGTCCTCTGGTATGCAGGGTACTACTGCTAATACTACCGCTAATACTAAAAGTACTATAAAACACTACGTAACTAGTAAGACAGGAGTTGCCCTCTAATACTAAAAGCACTACTACCACTAACATAATCTACCAGCCCAGGAAAAAGGTTGCTACTTCTTGCAGTACCTCTGTTACTTCTTCCACTACTGACACAAACACACCTCTGCTGTCTCTGACCCCTGATGACCTCTGACATCTGACCTTTTGACCTCTGTCTGCAGGTTATGCTCCAGTCACAGGAATGTGTCACTTGCATCGGAGTTGCGTCCTCGTCTTCGAGGACGGTTTTTCTTCGGCTTTTGTAGCTGCCCACGAAACAGGACATGTGTGAGACACACAACCACACACACACTTACAATAAATTCAAACTTGTTGGCTCTGGGAGTATTCAGACACAGTTTTACATCTTTACAAAATCATATTTAAGAACAATTAACAGTAACAAGAAGCACAAAATGATAACAGCCATAAATTATACTGTGTTTTCCTTTATATCTTGTAGCCTGTTAGCATTTTGTTAGCATTAGCATTAACAAATTAATATTTTATCAACTATCTAATCACCAGCTGATTTATGTGTTTTGAAGCATCACAGTTTTGGATTTTAACAAAAAATTGATGTGCTTACTATGAAAGCTTTATTCCCAACTCCATTGTGGTTGTACACTCAAATAAAATGGCAGACACTTAAAAATAGTAACAGACGGTGCCTGCAATCACTACCTATCGGTGTTTTCTGGTGGTTTCAGACTCCATCAGCAGTTAACTGACCAGTTAGACTAACCCTCTCTGAACATGTGAACACGGTTGTAGAGACAGACTAGACTCACTTTCACTGAGGTATATTCTCTTACATCAGAACACCTCAGAGTGGATTATTGTTAAAGGACATACAGAAACGTGTGTGATGTGTGTGTGTGTCTCAGGTTAGGGATGGAGCATGACGGTGAGGCGAACGACTGTGCTGACGACGTGCCGTTGGGCAGCATCATGTCTCCGCAGGTTCAGGCCACCTTCCATCGATACCACTGGTCCCGGTGCAGCTGGAGGGAACTGCACAAATACCTGGAGTGAGTTCTGGTTACTGCAATAATATTATTAGCATCCTAACTGTAAGCAGCAGAAACTGAACTGTAGAAATAAAACTTCTTTTACAGTTAATTTAATTCCTTTTGTCTCAGAATGAGTGTATGTCCACCAACAAACTGTCTGTGTTTCTGTCTCTGCAGTAAGTATGACTGTCTCCGTGACGACCCGTTCAACCATGATTGGCCGGCTCAGCCCCAGTTGCCGGGGTTTCAGTACTCGATGGACCAACAGTGTCGTTTTGACTTTGGACCTGGATACAGTATCTGTACCGTGGTACGTCTGCCTGTCTTTCTGTATCCAGATCTTTGACCTCTTAACTCATTTTAATCTCATTGAGATTAAAATCTCTTTTGCAGGAGCGTCCGGGCAGCAACGTTAAAACACGTAAAACAGACACAACCGATATAAAACAATGAAATCACAAATAAAATTACAAAAAACTAGAATTGGGGCGGCCCGGTAGCCTAATAGTTACGGTGCAACCCTCCCAGAAGCCCTGCTGTCATTGGCTGTTCAGCAGACATCAAAGCTTCTGTTCAACCTTCAGCACAACAGCAGAAGGTTCCCTCCTCATATAAGATCTCATTTCTTTTTGCAGTTTTAAAATAAAATTAAGGAAACTTTGAGGTAAAAAATGTGTCCACCATGTTTTCACTTTCTGCTACTTTAAAAGTCATTATTTTTCTGTTTTGTTTTCGAAGAGAAACATGATATAAAAATAATGAATGAACATCAACTTATCAAGTAATTTCTGTCCTCAAATATTTCAACCTGTTTTAGGATTAATCCAGAAATATCTCCAAACAGGAAACACTGAAGCAGGTCGCTGCAGTAAAGAAAATAAAAGATTCCTGATAATATAAACTCTAAAATGAGTTGATATGACGATTAATTATTGAATTGTCCCCCTTAGTTTCACCGTCTGTTACTCACATCCAAATATTCCAGCCGGAAACAGGAGTTTAATATTTGATGTTTTTAGTCTGACTGACGTGTCAAGATGTGTTTTGGGGTTTCATCTCCTCGGACGTTACACGAGAAACATTTGATGACGTCACTCAGAAAAGTTCATCAGGATCCATTTTAAACAAACAGTCTGAGTGAGATGACGTCTCGATGCTGAAATGAGTTTAAAGGCTGGTTGGCTCGGATTTAAAGAGTCAGAATCTGGAGTTTTATGAGGATTTTATAAGCAGATTTCCACACTGCTGTGGTTCTTCTGCTGCCGTCTGGGTGAACGTTAGTTTAGTCTCTGTGTTGCTGTTTATCCGTTTACCATTTATATATATATATGTGTGTGTGTCTGCAGTACACCAACCACGACCCCTGCAAGCAGCTGTGGTGCAGCGACTACAACAACCCGTTCTTCTGTAAGACCAAGAAAGGTCCGCCGCTGGACGGGACAAAGTGTGGACCGGGGAAGGTGAGGACACGCTGGTGTTGTGGGTTAAAGCTAAGCTCAGCGACGGCTACATGATTTAGAACAGATGGGGTTTTTTAGGATCAGACATCTGCGGGTCGACGTCATCCGAGGCTCGCGGTTCTGTTTTTCTCTGAGAAGTCAGAGAGGAATTTGTAACGTGAGACGTTCTCATGCCGTCAGTGTTTTGATGAGCTGCAAACATTTCACCCTGTAAACACAAAGTCTGTAGTTTCAATCTGTTTCAGCGGCTAAACATTAAAGGAGAAGTTCAACATTTAGTCATCTTGTTTGTTTAATCCAAACACAGAAATGTAAAAAAAAAACCTCATTTAGTGGGAAACATGTGCTTGTATTGACATCCAGAAGCCGACCGCTCGACACTCAGTCCTGACTTTAGACTAAAGGTGATCTTCCACCTGACCCACCATCTGCGTTCTCCGTCGCCGCCTCTAATGAGCTGACGACTCATTTATTCGTCAGACGAGTGCTGTCCAGTGTCAGTACCTCTGTGTTTTTAATGCCTTTTGTTGTTTATGTTTTATTGTTTGTTGGTTTGTTTTTTTTACTGTTTTATGATCTTTTATTGCTATACTGAATCAACTTTACTGGCCAGCTGTTTCCCCTGCTTCCAGTCAACATGCTAAGCTAAGCTAACGTCATGCTGACACAGACATGTGACTGATGTCATGTGAGAATCAGAGGTTTTCTGGTCTGAAACCCCCCCCCCAAATCAAACACTTGACATCACAAAAGAA